>NC_091298.1:33119247-33129247 GCF_038502225.1 Cherax quadricarinatus
CCACCATTATTCCTTCGTCTGTCACCTGGCTCCATTATGTTGACGACATTCTCTTCATAAATCCTAGACGCTTCAACGTTCAAGCTCTCCAAGACAAGCTCAACCAGGTAGAATTTGAAGAAGTCGACAACACTCTTCCTTTCCTTGATGTTCTTCTCTGCAAAGCTGACCATGAACTTCGTTTTAAAGTCTATCGAAAACCCACCAACCAAAACGATCTTCTCCACTTCTATTCTCACCACGACACCAAAACTAAACGTGGTGTAATTATAGGCTTCTTCCTGCGCGCACTCAGAATCTGCAGCAATGAGTTTCTTGTGGAAGAATACACTATAATTGAACAAGTATTTTCTAAATTCCACTATCCTCGTCACTTCATCAGACACTGCAGACGACGGGCATTAAACATCTTCAACACACCCAGAGAAGACACTGCCGAGAAGAGATACAGAGTCCTGCCACCAACTCCATTGCCAAACAGGTTTCCAACATCTTTTCCAATACCTCATTCCAAGTATCTACCTCCACAACCACGACCATCAAGGACATTACCAGTAATAGACAGGACAAGCTTCCATCCTCTGCAGGGGTATTACCTGGAGAGAGAGAGGGGGGTTTACCTGGAGAGAGTTCCGGGGGTCAACGCCCCCGCGGCCCGGTCTGTGACCAGGCCTCCTTAGGTCAGTGTCCCAGGATGCGACCCACACCAGTCGACTAACACCCAGGTACCCATTTTACTGATGGGGAACATAGACAACAGGTGGAAAGAAACACGTCCAATGTTTCTACTCTGGCTGGGAATCGAACCCAGGCCCTCACCGTGTGAAGCGAGAGCGTTAACCACCAGGCCACCAGAGCCCCTACATAATCCCTTGTAATGACTGCAGCAAATTATACTTGGGCGAAACATCAAGGGACCTCCAAACACGTATTTCAGAACACCAATACGCAAGCAGGTCTGAGGATACAAGGAATGCCTGTGTACAACACCGTAATTCACAAAACCCTTTAATAAGCTACAGAAACTCAAGACTTATCGCTTATCTCTATATCCAACAACTTCAACCAGAATAATGGCTTCGATAACATAGCTGAACCACTTGCCAAGAAACTTCTTCATCGCTATCCCACGTAAGAGCATATGAATGGAAGAACACTGCAGAAGGTCTGCTCACAAACTTATCCAATCTCCCTTCCAAGCTACCCAAGATTTTACTCTATAACCCCACTCGGTACATCATCAGATGCAGCATTCTCCACCTGACCTCTGCATTCTGAACCTGATTATTAAATATTCGCTCACCTTCCCCCCCAGGTAAATCTGTTTGCGACCTGAAAAAGCCCACTGTGTGGGCGAAACTGTCAAGAAAGGATCACATTGCTCTGCATATGTGTTTATATTTCCATTGTGTCGGTATTTTAAACAATTTATTTCCATGTTCGTTCGTGCAGCATAATATCAACGAAATAGTCAATTGATCAAATGAAATTGCTGGCCCACAGATGGCTCCAACTTCTTCCTGTCTTATATCTATATGTTTAATAACAATAAGAAAAGCTTTCAAATGAGCTGATGTAGTAACTACTCTTAGACTACAAATATTATAAATCCTTAAACTAACCTTGTAAAACAGGGTATAAGAGAAAGAGAGGAATAGACACAAAAAAATGTACAAATCTGGATCTGATTTTTCGAAGAATAACAAATATTTTGACTTCCAAAAAGGATAAAAATGTTTTTTAGTTGCAGTTCAGGTATGAAATACGATTATTGACCAAGAGACACTCGTTACGGACGACGAAGTACGGTTAAAATGGAGTGGCAGTGAAGCCTAGAAGTAGTTAGGTCTAAGGGAGGGAATGGATGTCTAGGGCAAATGGTATAAACTGCTGGCTAGACAGGTACTGCAAGGAACTTGCAATCCCATTCATTGATAACTGGGACCTATTCTTTGGCAAACGTGATATGTATGCAAGGGATGGGGTTCATCTCTCTGGCGATGGAGTGGTTGCATTAGCCAGTTCAATTGAGAGGGCAATTGATGATTTGTCAAGGAATTTAAACTGATAGATTATAGAGGTATGGGTGTTTGTGGGGAAACAATCAGGCTGCAGCATTAGGGTTAAAAACAACAGTTATTACCGGGATACCTCAGGGATATGTTTATAAGACAATATTCAAAATAAAGTTGCTAGTAATGGCAAATCAATTGATCAACAAACAAAGAGAGATAGTAGAGGGCAACGAGTAACTAGCTCCCTTAAGATTTACTATACAAATAGTAGGAGTCTAAGAAATAAGATAGATGAGCTAAGAATACTTGCAAGTGTAGGTAATATAGATATTATTGGTATAACAGAGACCTGGTTCAACTTGAAAGATAGAGAAATGCCTTCTGAATGCAACATACAGGGTTATACCCTATTCCACACTGATAGGGTCAACAGGAAGGGTGGTGGTGTGGCGATGTATGTCAGAGATAATTTAAATTGTTGTCTTAGACATGTTGTAAGATTAGAAACATCGAACACAGAATCTGTCACGTCCCTCGAGAAACTGTAGCCAAATTAATTGTGGGTGTGATTTATAGGCCCCCAAACCTTGATAGGGAGGGCAGTAAGCTGTTATGGGACGAAATTCATAAGGCATCTAGATATGAAAATGTTGTGATAATGGGAGATTTTAACTTTAGACAAATTGATTGGAACAATATGACAGAAAATCTTGAGTCTAGTGACTTTCTAGATACGGTTCAGGATTGCTTTTTAGAACGGTTTGTGACAGAACCAACTAGAGGAAACAATCTGCTTGACTTGGTTCTTGCCAACAAAGATTCACTAATTAATAATCTTGAGGTTAATGATGAGCTTGGGGAAAGTGATCACAAATCACTTAGTTTCAATATATCATGGAATTACCCAGATAACTGCAATCAAATCTCTGTCCCAGATTTTCGCTTGGCCGACTTCATGGGACTGAAAAATTACTTGGGTGGGCTAAATTGGGATGTCCTGACTATGGGCCAGGTAAGTGATCTTGGTTGCCAATATGACGTTTTTCAGAGCATAGTACTAGCTGCCCAGACAACTTTTGTTCCGAGTAGGGAAATTAGATCTAACAAAAATTATCCCAAATGGATGAACAATAGACTAAAACATCTCATTGGTCAAGAGAGAGGCATATATAGGCGTATCAAGAGGGGATGGGCAGTTAAGAAAGCAATATATTCGATTAAAGAGAGAAATAAAAAAAGGAATAAGAAAAGCAAAAAGGGATTATGAAGCTAAGGTCGCAAGGGATTCAAAGACTAACCCAAAAGGGTTCTTTCAGGTATACAGAAGTAAGATTAGGGACAAGATTGGCCCACTTAAGAGTAACTCTGATCAGATCACTGACGGTGATAAGAATATGTGTGAAATTCTAAATACCTACTTCCTCTGTTTTCACCTAAGAAAATACTAGCGATATTCCTGAAATAATAGATTATGTAGAACAGGATGATAATAAACTATGTACGATTGTGGTAACTAGTGACATGATTCTCATACAAATAAAGAAACTAAATCCTAATAAATCTCCAGGTCCTGATGAACTGTTTGCAAGGGTGTTAAAGGAATGTAAAGAGGAACCTAGCATATCTTTGGCTAATCTTTTTAACATGTCACTAGAAACTGGCGTAGTGCCTGACAAGTGGAAAATGGCAAATGTAATACCTATTTACAAGGCAGGTGACAGGTCCTTGGCTTCGATCTATAGACCAATAAGCCTTACCTCCATATTGGGAAAAATTTATGGAATCAATAATTGCCGAAGCAATTCGTAGCCATCTTGACAGGCACAGATTGATTAATGTATCTCAACACGGTTTTACAAAGGGGCGTTCCTGTTTTACGAATTTACTAACTTTTTTCACTAAGGTGTTTGAGGAGGTAGATCATGGTAATGAATATGATATTGTGTATATGGACTTCAGTAAGGCTTTCGATAGAGTTCCACACCAGAGGCTATTGAGGAAACTTAGGGCACACGGAATAGGAGGAGAAATTTTTTCCTGGGTAGAGGCATGGCTGACAAATAGACAGCAGAGAGTTTGCATAAATGGGGAGAAATCAGAATGGGGGCACGTCACAAGCGGTGTTCCTCAGGGGTCATTGTTGGGCCCGTTGTTGTTCACAATTTACATAAACGACATAGATGAGGGAATAAATAGCAACATAAGCAAATTTGCTGATGACACCAAAATAGGCCGTCCAATTCATTCTAATGAGAACATTAGAGCACTCCAGGATTTGAATAGACTGATGCAATGGTCGGAGAAGTGGCTTATGCAGTTAATATTGACAAATGCAGAGTTCTAAATGTTGGACAGTTAAATAATCATGCCACATATAAACTAAATAATGTAGATCTTAATACTACTGACTGCGAAAAGGATTTAGGAGTTCTGGTTAGCAGTAACCTAAAACCAAGACAACAGTGCATTAGTGTTCGCAATAAAACTAACAGAATTCTTGGCTTCATATCTATAAGTATAAGTAATAGAAGTCCTCAGGTTGTTCTTCAACTCTATATATCCTTGGTTAGGCCTCATTTAGACTATGCTGCTCAGTTCTGGTCACCGTATTACAGAATGGATATAAATGCTCTGGAAAACGTACAAAGGAGGATGACAAAGATGATCCCATGTATCAGAAATCTTTCCTATGAGGATAGACTGAGAGCCCTGAATCTGCACTCTCTCGAAAGGCGTAAAATTAGGGGGGATATGATTGAGGTGTATAAATGGAAAACAGGAATAAATAAAGGGGATGTAAATAGCTTGCTGAAAATTTCCAGCCATGACAGGACTCGCAGTAATGGTTTCAAACTGGAAAAATTCAGATTCAGGAAGGATATAGGAAAGCACTGGTTTGGTAATAGAGTTGTGGATGAGTGGAACCAACTCCCGAGTACAGTTATTGAGGCTAAAACGTTGTGAAGTTTTAAAAATAGATTTGATAAATAAATGAGTGGGTGTGGGTGGGTGTGAGTTGACCTGACTAGCTTGTGCTGCTGGGTTTTGTGCGGTGCTCCATCCTTGAGTGGAGATGACCAGGCTGGGTGGGTCATTGGTCTAATCCGGGGGGGAAACATGGACCTGCTCCGCTTGGGTCAGTAGGCCTGTTGCAGTGTTCCTTCTTTCTTATGTTCTTAGATTGTTAGGTAAGACACATATGCAACAGTTAGGTATCTTTATTTCGAAACGTTTCGCCTACACAGTAGGCTTCTTCAGTCGAGTACAGAAAAGTTGATAGAAGCAGAAGATACTTGAAGACGATGTAATCAGTCCATCACCCTTAAAGTTTTGAGGTGGTCAGTCCCTCAGTCTGGAGAAGAGCATTGTTCCGTTGTCTGAAACAATATGAAGTTGAAGTGACAGAATGGGGCCTTATATAGTGCCAGGAGGTGAGAATGCTTGAAAGAGGCAACACCTGATTGAGACTTTATATTCAAAGAACCGTGTAGTTAGAGTTTGCTTTTGCCGTATTTCGTTTCTTGACCAGATATTTTGGTCGTAGTATTCGAGATCAGGTAGTGGATAACAAGTTTAACATTACAAGAGTTACTCATAGACAAATAATATTTATCTTTCAAAAAATGTGCTGATTTATCACACGTTTTGCAGAGCAAAATTTCGCTTAAAGACAAACATTTCACTATAAATTAAGTCAATACAAGAATTAGCGAGACAATTATATATGCAGAATTAGGCGAGATGACAAGAAGAGAAGATTCTTGTGCTGTCTGGCTGCCAGCGTCCCTTGTATTTGTTGGAGTTTACATTGTAATATTACACAAATAACCCGCACATAAAAGACAGAAGCTTACGACGACGTTTCGGTCCGACTTGGACCATTGACAAAGTCACACTAACAGAGGTGGAGCAGGACGGCTATATATAGGCAGGAAGAGGTAGAGGTAGTAGTAGTGGTAGTAGTAGTAGTAGTAGTAGTGCAAGAATTGTATATAATACCGACAGGATGAAATGACACATGCACAACACCCGGGCATCCCCACCGTAGACGTTTCGCCATCCAGCCAGCCACTGGATGGCGAAACGTCCACAACAAAGACAACCAGACGCCGCACATGTGTCTAATTTCATCAGTAGATGTAGTAGAAGAAGAAGAGGTAGTAGTAGTGGTAGTGGTAGAAGTGGGAAATAAGGAAGACGAGCCAGTCAAGTACAAAGGAAGGGGAGCACTGCAAGAGAGCTAGAAACCCACAGAGGGAGAGCAAGCGCACCGAGGTGCGTGAAAGGGGAAGTGGTGAAATAAAATAAAGAAGGAACAGAAACACGAGACAGGAGAGAGAAAGACAACCCAGAGGAGAAAAGGAGAGAGGAAAGGGGAAGAGGAAGAAGAAAAAGAAGAAGAAGAAGAAAAATGAGGATTCAGGTTAAGTCACGGGTGTTCTGAAGTTTGGAGCATTTTACAATGTAGTGGGAGAGGAAGGCATCTACAGAGACGAAGCCAGGGCTAAGGTTCATACAAGGAAAGTTGTGTATAAGAGAGGATTCAACTAAACGGCGACTGTTCGAGTTGGAAGTAGGGAAGACAGTTTTAGCAGAAGACCAGTCAATAGGATGGCTATGATCTCTGACGTGACAGAAAAGAGCATTGTTAGTGTCGGCAAGCCTAACACTATTTTTGTGCTCCCTAAGTCTGTCCGAAAGAGATCGACCAGTTTCTCCAAAGTATTGAAGAGGACAGGAGGAGCAAGAAATAGAGTAGACACCAGGAACATCTGTAGAGGGAGGAGAGGTATGAACGAGATTAGTGCGAAGAGTGTTAGTCTGGCGGAAGGTAAGCTTGATGTCTAAGGGACGGAGAGAATTGTTGAAATTAGAAAGACCGGAAATGTAGGGAAGGCAGAGGATAGAAGAGTTCCCATGAGTAGAGAGTTTGGGAGAGAAGAAATTGCGTTTAGCACGTGAGAGGGCAGAGTCTATGAAATGGGAAGGGTAGCCAAGACGGGAGAACGAATTATAAAGAGTGGAAATTTCTGCTGGAAGGAACTGAGGATCACAGATGCGGAGGGCACGGAGAAAGAGGGAGATAAGAACACTTTTCTTGACAGGGGAAGCATGATAGGAAAAGTAGTGAATGTACATGCCACTGTGCATAGGTTTACGGTAAACGGAAAAGGAAAAACCTGTATCTGAGCGGTGGACATGGACATCAAGGAAAGGAAGTAAGGAATTAGATCCCCAAACTCTCTACTCATGGGAACTCTTCTATCCTCTGCCTTCCCTACATTTCCGGTCTTTCTAATCTCAACAATTCTCTCCGTCCCTTAGACATCAAGCTTACCTTCCGCCAGACTAACACTCTTCGCACTAATCTCGTTCATACCTCTCCTCCCTCTACAGATGTTCCTGGTGTCTACTCTATTTCTTGCTCCTCCTGTCCTCTTCAATACTTTGGAGAAACTGGTCGATCTCTTTCGGACAGACTTAGGGAGCACAAAAATAGTGTTAGGCTTGCCGACACTAACAATGCTCTTTTCTGTCACGTCAGAGATCATAGCCATCCTATTGACTGGTCTTCTGCTAAAACTGTCTTCCCTACTTCCAACTCGAACAGTCGCCGTTTAGTTGAATCCTCTCTTATACACAACTTTCCTTGTATGAACCTTAGCCCTGGCTTCGTCTCTGTAGATGCCTTCCTCTCCCACTACATTGTAAAATGCTCCAAACTTCAGAACACCCGTGACTTAACCTGAATCCTCATTTTTCTTCTTCTTCTTCTTTTTCTTCTTCCTCTTCCCCTTTCCTCTCTCCTTTTCTCCTCTGGGTTGTCTTTCTCTCTCCTGTCTCGTGTTTCTGTTCCTTCTTTATTTTATTTCACCACTTCCCCTTTCACGCACCTCGGTGCGCTTGCTCTCCCTCTGTGGGTTTCTAGCTCTCTTGCAGTGCTCCCCTTCCTTTGTATTTGACTGGCTCGTCTTCCTTATTTCCCACTTCTACCACTACCACTACTACTACCTCTTCTTCTTCTACTACATCTACTGATGAAATTAGACACATGTGCGGCGTCTGGTTGTCTTTGTTGTGGACGTTTCGCCATCCAGTGGCTGGCTGGATGGCGAAACGTCTACGGTGGGGATGCCCGGGTGTTGTGCATGTGTCATTTCATCCTGTCGGTATTATATACAATTCTTGCACTACTACTACTACTACTACTACCACTACTACTACCTCTACCTCTTCCTGCCTATATATAGCCGTCCTGCTCCACCTCTGTTAGTGTGACTTTGTCAATGGTCCAAGTCGGACCGAAACGTCGTCGTAAGCTTCTGTCTTTTATGTGCGGGTTATTTGTGTATCGTTCCAGTCACGGTATTGTTCCTTTTTGTTATTTATTGTAATATTAGTTTGCAAATGGATTAGTTATACCGAATGTTCCGTAATTTAGTTCATGGGTGTGTGAAGTTTGGTTTATTTGGTCCTCTAAACATTTTCTCCTGGCTTTGTCTTTGTTAACAGTAGCATCAATGTCAGAGTTCAATCCATGAGACATCAGTGTTTTAACTGCACATAACACATGCGCTGTTAAAAACTTTGGTATGTAAGTCATGAGATATTTAACTTATACTGAGTTTATTGCCTACTTTGCACGGGATATTGTGGATTGAGACACTTATGCAACATATGGGAATCTTTATTGATTCGTCCAACCTTTGGACGAAGACCTACTTAGACTACTGGATGGCACCATTATGACCCCGCCTCCTCCTGCTTTGCCTCACCTGACTAAAGTATACAAGCTACGTCTACGGCCCTGTGCTGTACATTCTACTAGATTGATGGACTGAACACATCGACTCCAGGATAAGGGACTGATTACCTCAAACTCCTTCTCTCTTTACGCCTTTCTGCTTTGTATTGCAGTGATGAAGCCACTGTGGGGCGAAACGTTTCCAAAATAAAGATTCCCTTATGTTGCATAAGTGTCTCAATCTTCAACTTGTCAGTTTTTTAAACCATTTACCAGAGGATATTGTATACCACTCCACCAGGATTATAAAGGACCATTTGTCTCCTACGAATGTATCATATTCCCATATCTTGTGGAATCATCTTACAAATGTTTCATGCGAGTGTAGTGATTCATTATTCACTAACAATTTCAAGGAAGGGTCTTCCTAGATTCTCCTTAACTTTAGCCATTTTCTCACATATTTAAGTGCTTTTTCACTTATTTTACGTATTTTTCTACCCATTTATTCCTCGTCTTTCTTCAGTTTTACTTACGATCAGTTCTTTAGGAAATTTTTCTTACATAAAGGTACATATTATATACGTTTATGTTAAGGTGGTAGACTGTTGACAAACTATTTCCTTGCAATTAATAATAAAAGATTATAATCATAAACATAATTTTTAAAGGAGTGGACAAATAAGCTAGCAAAAGGCCTCGGTCAGATGACAAAAACACAGCGGTGGATCATCATCATGACTAAGACACGCGTCAGGAAACACTTGTCCTGTTTCCCGAGCAATCTTACCTAACCTAACCTTCTTTACTGACGCATAGATCCGTTAGAAGCCAACAACTGCTCAGCTTTCTCTTGTGAATTATTATTCAACCAAAAACAAAAAAAATCTTATTTGAAGGAATTCGAAATTTGGCAGTAGTTTTTCAGACTGTTTCTCGTCTGTCAGATATTGCATATCTACTCTTAATTAACAGAGAACTTGGTCATAACGCGTGTATATATATATATATATATATATATATATATATATATATATATATATATATATATATATATATATATATATATACACACACACACACACACAGTTGCACTGGGATGGCCCGATAGTGGAGAAAAAAGCCTCAACCATGCTTCAGAGTGTGTCAGGGAAGGATAGAGCCCGCCTCCTGGCAGTGAGAGCTCCTCATGCAGGGGTCTTTCTGTTAGCTGTTCCCAACTCCAGCCTTGGCACACGCC
>NC_091298.1:33134247-33234247 GCF_038502225.1 Cherax quadricarinatus
CTGAGGGGCCCAGCCCTCTCAGAAGAGGCAAGCATCTTGTTTACTGCTACAGCAAGTAATTGATCCCAGATGCAGTACCAGTATGCGACGTGGTCAAGCGACAGAGGCTCCGTGCAAGACTCCAGTGTTGCAAAGTGTATTTTAATAAAAGACAGTCCATAAACTATACCATGGGCGGGATTGAACCCGCGGTCAGAGAGTCTCAAAACTCCAGACCGTCGCGTTAGCCACTAGACCAGCTGGTCTAGTGGCTAACGGGCGGGTACAATCCAGCCCGTGGTATGGTTTGTTTGCAATCTTGTCATTACGATTTCGTGAGTCATGTAGACAGTCCATCTCTTACCTTAGCAGGACAATTAAGGAAAATCCTGCTCCCACTTTATTACCATGGTAAAGATAGTGCACATTGTTGTCTAAGCTTAAGACAGCAAGATTTAAGTATTCTGCTTTGCTTCATGGAGGAAGTGGTAAGGAAGCAAAAGCACTAGGTCAGCTTTTCCTTTAAGTGCTAGGGGTAGTAACGGTGTAGGAGGCTGTGGGATCTTCAGATTACTTTTGACTCTACTGAGAGTCACACTGACGCCAGGATAACCAATAAAGAACACTTATCCGTGCGTTAGTGTGAACAAAGTGTCTCACAAAACACAATAAACACTTACAGAGAAGTGTGCTCAGCTTCTTTAGTGATAAGATTGTGAACAAAAAAGACAAATCTTGTGGAACATAGTGTATGTTAACTTAAAAGGACAACTCATCGCCTGCACAGCCGCCCCTGCAGATGAGGTCTAGAAGCTGTCGAAACCATCTCAACATGGGCTGTCAAGAAATATAATTTGTATGATTATAAATTACCCCTAGGGGGTGTTATGTCAGCATATTTCATACACTGGTGGCTGACGATGTACGTACTTGTTTGGACTCAATGGTCCGCATATCACCGGGGTTTATGATAAGTGACTAACTCACGATTTTATACTCGACTGCGCAGTCAATAGTAGTACATCACGAGTTAGAACACTTACCTGGGTATATGTATCTGACCCGTAATTACACCCGGATATCCGTTGAGTTGATTGAAGAATAGTGTTCTTTGAAGAATGTTGCACTACACTCTGTTGGATCGCAACACTCGTTGTTACACTGTTCATCAATAATTGTTCACACAATATCACTAAGAAGTTGATCACACTTCTCTGTAAGTGTTTATCGTGTTTTGTGAGACACTTTGTCCACACTAACGCACAGATCAGTGTTCTTTGTTGGTTATCCTGGCGTCAGTGTCACTCGTAGTAGAGTCAAAGTTAATCTGGCGACGCCACACCACCCCAAGCCGCTGCTGCCCCTTGCACAAAGAAAAAGCTGACCTAGTACTTTTTGCTCCCTTGCCACTTCCTCGATGAAGCAAAGCAAAATGTTTAAATCTTGCTGTCTTAATCATAGACAACAATGTCCACTATCTTTACCATGGTAATAAAGTGGGAGCAGGATTTTCCTTAATTGTCCTGCTAAAGTAAGATATATACTGTCTCTTATAAAAATACACTTTGCAACACCGCTGCAAGGAGCAGTGGTCACTTGACTATGTCGCATAGCATCTGTGATCAATTACTCACTCTAGCAGTAAACAAGACGCTCGCCCCTTCTGAGAGGGCTTGGCCCCTCAGGGCTGAAAGGGGCTGAAGGGGCTGAAAGGGCTGAAGGGGGCTGATATCCCCCTCCTGGAGAAAATTTCTCCACAGTGTACCAGTGTGCGTATTCCTAGACTATGGAAGACGTGGACATCCAAGGACACTTCAGCTTCTATCAAGTCACCGATATCTGTCGAAGGTGTGAAGAACGCCATAGCTCACACTACAAGAGCAAGGTGGGTTATAGATTTCTTGTAGTACGGGGGACTGCACAGTTCTTGAGTCGCAAGGAGTTTGTAATCAACCTATAGTCGGCAGTGAGGTGCAGACTTTTGAGTCCACACAAGTACGGAAGTCAGTCATCAGTAAATGAAATATGCTGACATAACACCCCCTAGGGGTAATTTATTGTTTATATAATATAATCTTTTTCAGTCCATTAAGACGTGGAAGACAACAATTCAAGACCTCGTCTGCAGGGGCGGCTGTGTAGACGATTTGCTGTCTTTTATCAGCTAAGCATTCACTATATTTTAACTATACACTTAGCTGGTAAACCATTTCTCAACAAATAGAATTGTTTAAGCGCAGCCTTTTAGCACTTCCAGCAAGTCTAGCATTTTCAAGACACGAGCACAAAGCAGGAGTGAATTGCTGCTTTTAAATTAGTCCAGAATGGCTTGTACAGTCTAGTCAGCTTTCTTGGTGTAGCCCCAGCTCATAGGGAAGACAGGTCATGTGCTGGTATCAGCGTTTAATTCTTCAATTGGCCCCCATCGACGGCCGCTCTTTGATATGCTCCTCCAAAGCTGCCTTCATCTATGTCTCTGCTTGTGATGCATCTGTCATACAGCAAAATAACGAATCTCTTGACATCATACATGGTATCTACAGTTATATCATTTGATGCTGTGAATAGCTTCAATAATGTCTCAACTAATTCATACTGCACTGCCTAGACTGTGTAGCCAGTCATCTTACTATGTGTAGCAATAAAGAAATGAATCGTGTCCTGTCAGAGCGATAAATATTGAGAGAGTTTGTCTCTTCTCAGATCCTAGGCCAGCTTCTCTCTCATTAGCTTCTTGGTACTAAATATTTTCTAAAATCCAAATGCGTGCAAGAGTTCATTGTCAGCTTACATCCCCTGAGCCACTGACATAGTCAACACAGCAACATTGTCAACAGTCCGAATCAGCATCTAACGGTGGCAATAATAGGCAGCATATATATTACGGATATAACTGCTGAGCAAGGCCAGAGCTGTCAGTTATCGACTGCTGAAGATTCTATCTCCATCAGTGTTGGTGAGCTGCTTTTCTTTTTCGGCCAACTGCTTGAGAAGTGCATAAGACAGGAATCCTTCCGTACCTCGATGTTAGATGCATAGAGAGAGAGACAGAGTTAATCCTAGATATGGCTCTCCAATGAGCTGAACTTGGTAAGAGCTCTTAGCTTGTAAATAGAGGTAGGATCTCTTAACCTGTCCCTGGAAGAACACTTGTGAAAAGAAATTTTCTGTTTTATTAACACACCGGCCTGGTTAACCATAAATGAAGAAATACTTTCATCATTCACTCCATAACTGTCTTGCCAAATGCACGGCTACACTACAGTTATAACTCTGCAACTTATCAACACCCCTCTTTCAGAGTTCAGGCACTGTACTTCCTACCTGCACACGCTTACTGGATATCTAAGCCCCTAGTATACAAAACCTCCTTTATCCCCTCCCTCCAACCATTCCTAGGCAGATCCATACTCTTTCTTTCTTCAGGGTTAGACATGCAGTCTTAATATCAAGCTTGAAGCCACCCAAACATTGTTTTTCAGACTTACAGTCATTTAGGATCACATTAGACAATAGTCTCAGATCGCTAGGTGCTAAATATGATTTTAGGCAATGTAATTGGTTTATCAATGGTATTGTACAGGATAAGCTGTCACCACAAACCACTGAACGATTAAATATTATGTTCAATACACGCTATTTCACTTGTGAAGAAATTAGTAACGGTTTACAAACAATAGTTTCTTGCATGCAAGCAACGAGACAAGATGGAAAATCCACAAATCCTGTGGATATTAAACCTTCAGTTCAGTATAAAAATAGTATACCTACTCCCACTAAACCACAGAATGGGAAATGTCATGTAGGCATTTATCAAGCTGTGAATACAACAGACAGTAAACAGATTGTCACACATAAACGTACTCCAAAATGTGTACTTTGTGATGGAAGATATTGGGCACAGTACTGTAGTCAATACACAGCAATGGAGGCACGTAAACAACGTACTCAACAGCTGAAACGGTGCATGAAGTGTTTAGATGAACACAAGGGAGGTAAATGCTCACTTAAGAAGTGGTTTAAATGCAAGGGTATGAATCATACAGCATTATGCCAAGCACTTATGCTGAACAACAGAAGACAAATGTTTAAAGCGACTACTCTCCCAATAGCTGAAGTTAAGTTATCCAATAAATTACACAAAACCAATGTGCTAACATTATTTGATCAAGGCTCACAAAGGTTTTTCATAAGAAGAACAGTGCTACCTAAACTGAATAAACAACACTATGCCAAAATATAGTTAGCTATAACTGTTTTTTTCCAAAGTTCTGGTAAACAGACGTATGACCTAGCCAGATTCACTGTTGGTCTAGGAAACAGGAAAAAGACAGTAGAAGCTGTGATAGATGATTTGCCTAAGTCTGTGCAGATCCAGGGATTAAAATAAACAGTTGCAGCACTGAAAGCAGCTAAGGTCAAGTTAGCCTGTCCTGACATACAGATGGACACTATTATTCCAATTGATTTATTGATTATGACTGTTTTGTGCAAAATATAGTAAGTAAACATGATGTTCACTTGCTGAAAACAACAGGCCACATGATATGTGGTCCCATTCCCTCTCAAAGTGGGAAAGAAGCTGATATTGATTCAGTGGAAAATGTACTAGTTACGAGAATAACCGCTGGTCATGTACCACAGCAAAAATTAACATTACTAGAAGAAATGAATGAACCAGTCGATAAGTTCTAGGATTTAGATGCGATAGGTATTGATGTAAATAAACCAAGTTCACAAGAGTCTCAGATTTATAACCAATATTTGGACACTGTCAAATATATAGATGGACAGCATTGGGTTAGGTTACCATGGAAATTAAATCCACCACATCTGCCTAGCAATTATCGCATGGCTTTCGGACAAATGAAAGCACAAATATATGAGCTCAGGAAGAATCCAGAGCTACTGACTGTCTATGATAATATCATACACGAACAGTTAGACAAATTCATTGAGGAAGTAGTCGAAGACAAGTTGAAGACAGAAGCTCATTATCTCCCGCACCATGGAGTCAGAAAAGATTCTGAAACCACTCCACTACGTGTTGTATATAATTGCAGCGCACGTGCAAATAAAGATGTAGCAAGTCTTAATGATTGTCTGATGACCGGACCCTCACTGAGAAACTTGGAGATGTTCTTATGAAATATCGCACAAATTCATATGCCTACTCGGCTGATATTTCCAAAGCTGTCTTAAGAGTCGGAACACAAGAAATAGAGATTATGCTCGATTCCTTTTGGCCTTAAAAGCCACATGATCCTCAAAGTCCTGTGAAAACTTATCGTTTCAAGTCAGTTTTGTTTGGTGCAACATCCTCTCCATTCTTGCTAGAAGCTACTCTAAATACACATTTGAAGAAATATGAAAGTCCCTTCAATGAAATCTTAAAAAAAATAGTTTCTATGTGGACAATCTTCAAGGTACTATGAATAAGGAGGAGGATTTGAAATCCTTATACAGAGAAGCTAACAAGGAAATGAAAAGAGCAAATATGCCTCTAAGGATGTGGAATACTAATTCAACTCAATTAAGGGAACATATCAAAGAAGATTTCCCTGAAACTGAAATTCCTGATTACAACAATATGCTGGGACTTAATTGGAACCCACAGGATAAATAAATAATTTGCAGTACACTCACCAAACGTAGTTTACTGTCAGAGGTATCACAAAGTTTTGATGCTCTAGGACTCGTCTCACCAATTACCATAAAAGGTAAAATGCTTATGCAAGTTGCATGGAAGCTCAAAATAGGCTAGGATGAGAACTTGCCTCTAGAAATGAGTCAAGCATGGGATGAAATATCCAGGGAGTTTAAACAACTTCATCAAATTAAATTTCCCAGACATATAGGTCAGAAGGGAAACAAGCACACATTACATGTGTTCTGTGATGCGTCAACTAGAGGCTATGGCGCTGTAGCTTACATGAGTAATGCTGAAGTACATCAGAAAAATTAAAGACATGGGAGAGAGCCTGGGCCTATCTTTAAACCCTTTCAAATGTGAAATAGTTTCTACCAGTCGACAGATGATTCAGAATATAAGTGCTGTTTTACCAGGAGCACGAGCCATTGTACTTGCCAAAATCACTCCTCAGTGCTCCTCTTGGGCCCAATGCCATTGATTTGATCCTAGAAAAGAAAATATCAGATCTCAGGATGATAGAAGGCAGGATGAAAGGCATTGATACACATGATACAGATTGATACACAGTCAAGTTAAGTTTATGGATAGGGCCTTTCGTCTTAGGGACAGGAAGAGGAGGCACAGGGTATGTTTTCCTGGGGCTGGGATGGGGGATATTGTTAACCGTCTGGACGACATCATGAAAGGTAATGGGAGCAATCCTATTATCTGCATCAGTGCGGGAGGCAACGTTGTTGGCAGACGTAGGAGTGAGGACCTGATTAGCAGGTACAGGTCAGCAATAAAGATAATTAGGAAGAAGGGTGGGAACCCTTCATATGTGGTATTTTGTCAAGGAGAGGAATTGGAAACGAATGGCTGTCCAGGGCAATTGGTGTCAATTGCTGGCTCGACAAATACTGTAAGGAAAATGCGGTAGCATTCACTGACAACTGGGACCTCTTCTATGGTAGATTTGACATGTATGCCAGGGATGGGGTTCACTTATCTAGGTCTGGGGTGGGGGCACTGGCAACGGCAGTGGAGGGAGCTGTTAGGGCTTTAAACTAGGAATATATAGTGGTATGGGTTTTGGCGAGAATACAGTGAAGTCCCAGTGTAGTAATATTATGAGTTCTAGGGGAACTAGTAATAGGCAGAATGGGGTGAATATTGAAAAGCCAATGGCACTAGGCGACAAGGACAGTAATAGGTTATGTGAAAAAAACAGATACGAGCAGGAAGGGTAAAGAGAAAGGAGGGTCTTTAAAATTATATTATGCTAAAAGGCGTAGTGCTAGGAATAAGATGGATGAGTTGAGATTAGTTGCTAGTGCAGGTAACGTTGATTTATTTGCAATCACTGAGACATGGTTTAATTCCCAAAGTCGGGACATGCCTTCGGAATGTCACATTCAGGGTTTTAAATTGTTCCAAGTAGATAGAAATATCGGTAAGGGAGGTGGGGTGGCACTGTATGTCCGAGATCACTTGAACTGTTGCATAAAAACGGGTATTAAGTCTGAGGCAACACAGAGTCTGTCTGGATAGAATTTTCAGAGGGGCATAAAAAATGATTCTAGGAGTGATATACCGTCCCCCAAACTTAGATAGGGACCAAGGGAAATTACTGTGGGAAGAAATTGTTAAGGCCACAAGGCACGATAATGTAGTAATTCTAGGGGACTTTAACTTTAGTCACATTGATTGGAATTTCTTTACTGGTAATTTTGAATCAAATGACTTCTTAGAAGTAGTTCAGGAATGTTTTTGAACCAGTTTGTTCTGGCGAACAAAGAAACCCTTGTTAATAATTTAGAAATTAATGAGGAACTCGGCACAAGCGATTACAAATCAATTACCTTTAGCATAGAATGGAAGTATGATAGTAGGGACAACTCAGTAACAGTTCCATATTTTCGCTTAGCAGATTACAATGGGCTTAGGGAACACTTATCATCTGTTGACTGGGGTAACGAAGAGAGGTATCAATATGATAGCTCTCACCATACATGCTGCTCAAAGAACGTTCATCCCTTATAAAGAAATTTAGATCAAATAGAAATGACCCAAAATGGATGAATAATAGGCTGAAATATCTATTAGGACATAAGATGGGAATTTATAGGCGTATCAAAAGAGGTGAGAGTCATCTTATGAATCAGTATATTGACACTAAGAGGGACGTTAAAAAGGGGATAAGAAAAGCTAAACGGGACTATGAAATTAAAGTTGCTAGGGATTCAAAAACTAACCCAAAAAGTTTTTTCCAGGTCTATAGAACGAAAGTCAGAGATAAGATAGGTCCCCTTAAAAAAACTATGGGCATCTTACTGACAAAAAGAATGAAATGTGCTCGATTTTTAAATAATTATTTTCTCTCGGTTTTTGCACAGGAAGACACTAACAATATTCAAGTAGTTAATTTTTATAGTGGGCCTGAAGAAGATAAATTATTGTAGATGAATGGTTCACAGAACCGACACGTTGATTAATTAGACACATGTGCAACTCTTGGGTATCTTTATTAAGGAAACGTTTCGCCACACAGTGGCTTCATCAGTCCATACACAGGAGAAACTTGATGAACAGGAGGAGAATGAGGTAATCAATCCCTCAACCTTGAGTCGATGTGATCAGTCCATCAATCTTGAATAGAATACGGCATATGAGCGGAGAAGCATATACCATAGGCAGGAGAGGTGCAGCAGTTGTAGGTGGTGTCACATTCCAATAATTATTTTTTATAGTGGGCCTGAAGAAGATAAATTATGTAACATCACAGTCACTAGTGAAATGGTTGTGAAGCAGATAGACTGAAGCAAAATAAGTCGCAGGGGCCTGATGAGCTTTTTTCAAGGGTTCTTAAGGAATGGAAAATGGAACTCTGTAAACCATTAACTAATATTTTTAATTTATCTCTTCAAACAGGTGTAGTGTCTGATATGTGGAAGATGGCTAATGTAATTCCTATTTTTAAATCAGGGGACAAGTCGTTACCGTCAAACTACCGCCCAATAAGCCTGACCTCAATTGTAGGCAAATTACTAGAGTCAATTATAGCTGAGATTATAAGAAGCCATCTCGATAAGCATAGCTTGATTAATGATACTCAGCATGGATTCACGAGAGGCCGTTCTTGTCTAACTAATTTATTAACTTTCTTCAGTAAAGCTTTTGAGGCTGTTGATCACGATAAAGAATTTGATATTATTTACTTAGATTTTAGTAAGGCTTTTGATAGAGTTCCGCACCAAAGACTGTTAAAGAAAGTGGCAGCTCATGGCATTGGGGGAAAAGTGCTCTCGTGAATTGAGTCATGGCTCACAGACAGGAAGCAGAGAGTGTCCATAAATGGGGTTAAATCCGAGTGGGGATCAGTAACAAGTGGCGTTCCACAGGGATCAGTCTTAGGCTCGTTGTTGTTTATAATATATATCTATGATCTTGATGAGGGAATTACTAGTGAAACGAGCAAATTCGCCGATGACACAAAGATAGGTAGGATAATTGATTCAAACTTAGATATCAGGGAACTTCAGGAGGATTTAGATAAACTCAATACCTGGTCAGAAAGGTGGCAGATGCAGTTCAGTGTAGATAAATGCAAGGTTCTGAAGCTCGGGAGTGCCCATAACCCTAGCACTTATATGTTAAATAATGTAGAACTTAGCCATACAGATTGTGAAAAGGACTTGGGGGGTAATGGTGAGCAGTAACCTTAAACCAAGACAGCAGTGCCTAAGCGTGCGTAATAGGGCAAATAGATTATTGGGATTTATATCAAGAAGTGTAAACAACAGAAGTCCAGAGGTTATACTGCAGCTTTATACATCATTAGTAATGCCTCACCTAGATTATGCAGCCCAGTTCTGGTCTCCATATTATAGAATGGACATAAATTCGTTAGAAAACATTCAGCGTAGAATGACTAATTTAATATATAGCATTAGAAATCTTCCTTATGAAGAAAGATTGAAGACTCTTAAGTTACATTCACTTGTTAGACGAAGAATGAGGGGAGACATGATAGAAGTGTATAAGTGTAAGGTAGGTATTAATGAAGGGGATATTAATAAGGTCTTGAGGATGTCTCTCCAAGAGAGAACCCGCAGTAATGGATTTAAATTAGACAAGTTTAGATTTAGAAAGGACATAGGAAAGTATTTTTTTGGAAATAGGGTAGTTGATGAGTGGAACAGTCTACCTAGTTGGGCTATTGAGGCTAGGACTTTAGGTAGCTTCAAATTTAGTTTGGATAAATATATGAGTGGGAGGGGTTGGATTTGAGTGGGACTTGCAAATGAGTGAATAGAGTTATCAGACCTTATTTCTTGGGTAGCATTGAAAATTGGGTTGGGCAAATGTTTTGTTAGTGGGATGGATTGTAAAGGACCTGCCTAGTATGGGCCAACAGGCCTGCTGCATTGTTCCTCCTTTATGTTCTTATGTAAATGCTCTAAGTCGGGCCGAAACGTCGTAGTTAGCTCCCCTCTCCTATATGCTGGCTATTTATGTATTGTTCCAGTCACGGTATTGTGCCTTGTCCTTATTCTTCACATACTTCCTCGTCGCTTCCTGTGATCTTCCCTTCTTCCTTCCTAAGCCTTGTCCTTGACTGTTTTTCTCCTGACTTGGGTGTATAATAACTTCGAGTCAGATGTGGCTTTTGATGCCATTTCATTCTCGTATTGCTGCTGGGCTATCTCCTCGTCCACGTATATTGGTTTCTGGTTCTTTGGATGAACTCCATGTTTTCCTGAGTCCTTTGTTTTCTATACTTTTCCATGTGGCTCGAGGTTTTTCCAGTCACTCTCCTCGTGGTTGAAATTCCCCATGACCAGGTAACTTTCCTCTCCTCATGTGGGTCCTTCTGGCCACCTCGGTTAGTGTGACCACCATCTCTCTGTTGTGCTCATCAACCTATTGTTCAAGTCTTCCGTTGTTCGGTGGCGGTTGTACGTCACTTTCATCATCAGTTTTGAACCCCTGTATGAAGTGTTCCTACTATGTATTCACCTGCTTCCCCTCTTCCCAGAGTGTGTGTATGTGTGTGAGCTTGCGTGAGCCTGTGTGGCAGTTCAGGTTGCTTGGGGGAAACAACGTCACAAAGGAAGGAAGGAAGGACGGAGAGAGAGAGAGAGAGAGAGAGAGAGAGAGAGAGAGAGAGAGAGAGAGAGAGAGAGAGAGAGAGAGAGAGGGAAAGAGAGAGCCTCATAAAATAACGTCACATTTGAGAATGTAAATACGTATTACTAATAAAAATTAGTTTATGAATGCATCAGCATTCTTATTTCAGTACTTTTTTTTTATAGAGGGAATTATTCCTGCAATAAACACGATTATGATGGGTCTCGCGAGGAGATTAACAATGTGTGAGAGCCGAACCGTGCATGTTGACCCTGTGAGGTCATGTGATGTCACGTGAGGTCATGTGAGGTCATGTGAGGTCATGTGAGGTCATGTGAGGTCATGTGAGGTCATGTGAGGTCAGGTGAGGCCTAGGTGAGGTCATGTGAGGTAATATGAGGTCATATTCAAACTCACTATGCACTCTAGCAAACACTCATCCATCACTACCATAACATGCATCCATCACTACCATAACGCACACCCATCACTACCACAACACTCGTCCATCACTACCATAACACTCATCCATCACTACCATAACACTCATCCATCACTACCATAACACTCATCCATCACTACCATAACACTCATCCATCACTATCATAACGCTCATCCATGACTACCACAACACTCATCCATCGCTACCATAACACTCATCCATCACTACCATAAAACTCATCCATCACTATATAACACTCACCTATCACTACCAAAACACACACCCATCACTACCACAGCATTCATCCATCACTACCATAACACTCATCTATCACTACTATAACACTCATCCATCACTACTATAACACTCATCCATCACTACTATAACACTCATCCATCACTACAATAACAATCCATCACTACCATAACACTTTCCATCACTACCATAACACTTTTCCATCACTACCATAACACTCACCTATCACTACCATAACACTCATTCATCACTACCACAACAATCATCAATCACCACCATAACACACATCCATCACCATTACAATCATCCATCACTACCACAACACTCATCCATCACTACCATAACACTCATCCATCACTACCATAACACTCATCCATCACTACAAATAACACTAATCCATCACTACCATAACACTCACCTATCACTACCATAACACTCATTCATCACTACCACAACAATCATCAATCACCACCATAACACACATCCATCACCATTACAATCATCCATCACTACCACAACACTCATCCATCACTACCATAACACTCATCCATCACTACCATAACACTCATCCATCACTACCATAACACTTTTCCATCACTACCATAACACTCACCTATTACTTCCATAACACTCACCTATCACTACCATAACACTCATCCATCACTACCATAACACTCATCCATCACTAAAAATAACACTCACCCATCACTAACATAACACTCATCCATCACTAACACAACACTCATCCATCACTAACATAACACTCATCCATCACTAACATAACACTCATCCATCACTAACATAACACTCATCCATCACTAACACAACACTCATCCATCACTAACATAACACTCATCCATCACTAACATAACACTCATCCATCACTAACATAACACTCATCCATCACTAACATAACACTCACCCATCACTAACATAACACTCACCCATCACTAACATAACACTCATCCATCACTAACACAACACTCATCCATCACTAACATAACACTCATCCATCACTAACATAACACTCATCCATCACTAACATAACACTCATCCATCACTAACATAACACTCACCCATCACTAACATAACACTCACCCATCACTAACATAACACTCATCCATCACTAACACAACACTCATCCATCACTAACATAACACTCATCCATCACTAACATAACACTCATCCATCACTAACATAACACTCATCCATAACTAACTTAACACTCATCCATAACTAACTTAACACTCATCCAT
Source organism: Cherax quadricarinatus (assembly GCF_038502225.1). Taxonomy (NCBI): domain Eukaryota; kingdom Metazoa; phylum Arthropoda; class Malacostraca; order Decapoda; family Parastacidae; genus Cherax; species Cherax quadricarinatus. The sequence continues at coordinate 33,146,942 of NC_091298.1, forward strand.
CACTAACATTACCCTCACCCATCACTATCATAATATTCATCCATCACTACCATAACATCGATCATCGATCACTACCATAACACTCACCTATAACTACCATAACACTCACTTATAACTACCATAACACTCACCCATCACTACCATAACACACATCCATCACTACCACAACACTCATCCATCACTAACATAACACTCATCCATCATTAACATAACACTCATCCATTACTAACATAACATTCATCCATCACTAACATAATATTCATCCATCACTAACATAACACTCATCCATCACTAACATAACACTCATACATCACTAACGTAACACTCATCCATCACTAACATAACATTCATCCATCACTAACATAACACTCATCCATCACTAACATAACACTCATCCATCACTATCATAATATTCATCCATCACTACCATAACTCTCATTCATGACAACCATAACAATCATCCATCACTACCACAACAATCATCAATCACCACCATAACACACATCCATCACCACCATAACAATCATCCATCACTATCATAACACTCATCCATCACTACTATAACACTCATCCACCACTACCATAACACTCACCCATCACCACCATAACACACATCCATCACCACATAACAATCATCCATCACTACCGTAACACTCATCCATCACTACCATAACACTCATCCATCACTACCATAACACTCGTCCATCACTACCATAACACTCATCCATCACTACCACAACAATCATCAATCACCACCATAACACACATCCATCACCACCATAACAATCATCCATCACTACCATAACACTTATCCATCACTACCATAACACTCGTCCATCACTACCATAACACTCATCCATCACTACCATAACACTCATCCATCACTACCATAACACTCGTCCATCACTACCATAACACTCATCCATCACTACCATAACACTCGTCCATCACTACCACAACACTCGTCCATCACTACCATAACACTCGTCCATCACTACCATAACACTCGTCCATCACTACCATAACACTCATCCATCACTACCATAACACTCGTCCATCACTACCACAACACTCGTCCATCACTACCATAACACTCATCCATCACTACCATAACACTCGTCCATCACTACCATAACACTCGTCCATCACTACCATAACACTCGTCCATCACTACCATAACACTCGTCCATCACTACCATAACACTCATCCATCACTACCATAACACTCGTCCATCACTACCATAACACTCGTCCATCACTACCATAACACTCATCCATCACTACCATAACACTCGTCCATCACTACCATAACACTCATCCATCACTACCATAACACTCGTCCATCACTACCATAACACTCATCCATCACTACCATAACACTCGTCCATCACTACCATAACACTCATCCATCACTACCATACAAGACGTACAGCAGCAAATTTGGGGACGGTAAAACAACAGAAGCATAATGGTAGAACCATGAAGGATCACCCAGGTAGATCTGTCAAGGATCACCGATGTAGAGCCATGAAGGATCACCACCAGAACAATCAAGGATCATGCAGTTAAAACCACTAAGAATGACTCAGGTAGAACCATCAAGAATCCCCCAGGTAGAACCATGATCACCCAGACAGAACAATCTTGGATCACTCAGGTAGAACGATCTTGGATCATCCAGTAAGAACCACGAATGATCACCCAGATAAAACCATCATGAATCATCCAGGTAGAACCATGAAGGATCACCCAGGTCGAACAATCATGGATCACACAGGAAGAACCATCAAGGATCACCAAGGTAAAACCATCTAGGATCATCCAGGTAGTACCATGAAAGATCACCCAGAGAGCACCATCATCAATCACCCAGGTAGAACCATCAAGGATCAGCCAGGAAGAACCATGAAGGATCAACCAGGTAGGACAATCTTGAATCACCCAGGTAGAACGATATTGGATCACCCTTGAAAAACCATTATGGATTACCCAGGTAGAATCATCAAGGAACACCCAGGTAAAACCATCGTTGAACATCAAGGTAGAACCATAAAGGGTCACCTAGGTAGAACCATGAAGGATCACCCAGGTAGAAAATCATGTATCAGCGAGGTAAGACCATGAAAGATGGCCGACGAATAACGATTATGAATCACCCAGGTAGAACAATTTTGCATCGCCCAGGTAGAACCATCATGGATCACCTGTTTAGAACCATCATGGATCACCTGTTTAGAGCCATGAAGGATCATCCAGGTAAAACCATCAAAGATCATTCAGGCAGAACCATGAAGGATCACCCTGGTAGAATAATCATGGATCACCCTGTTAAAACCACGAAGAATAACCGAGGTAGATCCATCATGGATCGCCCAAGTAGAACCATCATGGATCATCTAAGAACCTTGAAGGATCACCCAGGTAGAACAATGAAGGATCACCCAGGAAGAACCATGGAGGATCTACTAGGTAGAACCATCAAGGATCACCCAGGTAAAACCTTCAAGGATCACCTAGGTAGAACCATGAAGCACTACGCAGGTAGAACCATGCAGGATCACCAAGGCAGAACCATCATTGATCACCCAGGTAAACCCATGAGGCATCAACCAGGTAGAACCATGAATGATCACCCAGGTAGAACCAAGAATCACCCAGGTATTATCATGAATCACCCATCTAGGAGCATCATGGATCACGCAGGTAGAATCATCAAGGATCATACTGATAGAACCATCATGGATAACCCGGGTAGAATCATCAAAGATCACCCAGGTAGATTCATCAGAGATCACCCAGGTAGGACCACCAAGGATCACTCATGATGAACCATCATGGATCACCCATTGAGAACCATCAAGGATCACCCAGGTAGAACCGTCAAGGATCACCCAAGTAGAACCATGAAGGATCACTCAGTTGAAACCATGATCACCAAGGTACCACTAAGGACTGCGCAGATAGAACGATCATGGATCTTCCAGGTAGAACCATGAAGGATCACCCAAGTAAAACCATGAAGGATCACCCTGGTAGAACCATGAAGGATCACCCAGATATAAGCATCATGGATTCAGCCAGGTAGAACCATGAAGGATCTCTCAGGTAGGAGTGTCATGGATCACCCAGGCAGGACTCTCAGTGATCACCCTAGTAGATGCACAAGGGATCACTGATGTTGAACAATCAAGGATCACTCAGGTAGAACCATCAGGCATCACCCAGGTAAACCCATCAAGGATTACCCAGGTAGAACCATTAAGGATCACCTACGTACAGCTATGATGAATCACCCAGGTAGGACCATCAGGGATCACCCAGGAAGAACCATTATGTACCACCCAGATAGAACCCGTATGGATCAGCTAGGTAGAACCATCAAAGATCACCCAGGTAGAACCATTATGGATCACCCAGGCAGAACCACCACGGATCACCCGGGTAGAACCTTCATGGTTCAGCCAGGTAGAACCATCAAGGATCACTCAGGAAGAACCATCAAGGATCACCCTGGTAGGACCAGCATGGATCACCCAGGTAGATGAAGTTGATCACTGAAGTTCACATGAAAATCTTATGGTAATAAACTGAGGTCTAAATGCAATCCCTAAACTCTCATGTCATTTTTAGTAGTAGAGTTTTCGATGGTCGTCAGAAATCTGAGAAACAGATATTAGCTAATATTTCCTCCTTGAGTGTCAGTGATAAACACTGTTTACTATGAGGCTTCTCAACCATAGTTGACTGACGTGTTTATTATGAGGTTTCTGCAACCACTGTTGATTAATATATTCTAGGGCGTCCTGAGGTGTTTACCTGAGTGTTGTAAGTATAACTTTTTTAAGAAAACAATAGTGATTGTTGGGAATTTCATCATTATATTCTTCTTTGATATATCAGGTTGCCCTGTAGCACCTAGGAATCATAAGAGAGTTGACCTCCATCACCTGGCCTCGTACAAGCGTTTACCTGGGACTTAGATAACGGTTGTCCACCAGCTCTTGTAATTTATAAGAAGTCTAAATTTTAGCTCCTGTGTTTCTCAAGAGGTTTATCTTCCAGCTTTAGGGATTCTTAAGTTCATTTGATCTCCAGCTCATGAAACTGTCAGGAGAGTTGACCTCCAGCTCCTGGGTTAACCTTCTACCTTTTCCGTTTGCAAATATCTCTCTAAAATATATTTAATTAAAAAATAACTTGACAGTGCCTCAGTTCAACGGCTTTAAATATAACAATGTTTTTAGAGCAACGAATACCAGCTCCTGAGTTTGTTGAGACTATTGAGTAGTTGTTCCTAAGTCTCTCGATAATACCATCAAAACACCTCATTCGAAGGTTCTAAAAATTGAAAGGTACAGCTTGGGCTGTTCTCCATCTCCTGAGTCACTTGAGGCCTCGGTAGACTATCTTCATCTGATCGAATGATTTTTTCAGCAAACTGTGAGAGTGCAGTTCCAGTTCCTGGATATCTAGAGGGAGCTGTAAAGCAGTACTTTGAGTATCTCCAGTGAATTCAAGGTTATACAGTGCTTGATCGACTTTAATTACAGGTTGTAGATCTCATTAGTGTGTTACGCAATAGCTCCTAGGATTCTTGATCTACTAGCGATATCTCCTGGGCCATCTGTACTAAGTTAGAGCAAATGAACCTCTCCATAGAGTTTATCTGTTTCTGAATATAATGAATTTTGCATATAATATAGACATGTTGATGAGTAACACACCTGTGCAACAGTTATGTATCGTTATTGTTGAAACGTTTCGTCTTCGAGGTAGGCTTCTTCAGTCAAAAACAGAGGAGAATAGATTTGAGAAAGCAGGAAGAGTGGCGAGGAAAAAATTATGTAATCAGTCCATCAACCTTGTGGAGAAAATTTGTCCAAAAAGGGGATTTCAGCCCTCTCAGCCCCTTCAGCCCCCAGAGGGACTCAGCCTTCCAGAGGGGCTAACTTTTCTTGCTTCCGCATAAACAGTTTAACTGACTCCACATGCAGCGTGTACCAGTCAGAAGTCACGCCACCTCGTGTTGCACCAAGTGTTCGTGTAATAAGTAACAGTGAAATGAGGAAAATAATGCTCTTCACTTTAGAAAGCAAATTACAGGAAAACCCTACATCATTTTATTTACAATGTGGAACAATAATGAAATGTCGTCGATATTTAGATAACAGAAAATCTATCACTTGTAATGAAACTGTGACGATGTCAAGCAAGAAGGGAAATCGTTCTGAAATCAGCGATTTAGGGCCGCGCCCAGAGCGAAGTGCACAGATGAGCTCAGATTGGCTTCAGGAGAAGGGGAAGCGTGTGTTGCGCGAGCATTGCCCAAAACAAAGGAACAGTGTTTTGACTCTTGTACAATCTCAGAAATTCGCGGTAGAACTATCCTGTTGTGACATTACCACGAAACCCATGGACAGATCTTGAAGAACAGTGTAGTGTAACAGTTCGAGTGTTGCAAATTTCCCGACTGAGTGGATGACAGTCAGACATTCCTCATAAGACACTTCTGCTTCTATCGATTCACCTATACCTGTCGTACATGATGCTGTCAACACTATAGCTGACTTCAATCAGCATTACGTTCAGTGAAATGCTGATATATACGCTCCTTTGGGTAACTTCTTAATCCCCTTTGAATTCTCACAGCCCAGGGCTGGAGCATCCACGGCTCCTCGATGGAACGACCCGGTGGTGGCTGCGGGGACGTTGAACCGTCACTTAAGCTAAGTATCTTTCAACAATGTCCTTTAACCCTTGGTTTATTATGCTCCAGAACCCCGACAAACCTTGGAGAAATACTTTTTATGGTGGTCAGTCTCTCAGCCTGCAGAAGATTTCATCTCCATAGTCTGAAACAATATCAAGCTGAAGGATGAGCATAGTCTCGTTCACTGCCGAAAGTGAGGCATGGAAGGTCGCGACGAGTTTGCAAGAGTCGGAGCTCACAAGCAGAAGCAATAAGACTAGAAGTGATGCTTATCGATTTTAAAGCAGTGCTGAGTTGCAATTTCAGGGCATCTTGCATGTCTTAAGGTACAGCACCTGGGCTTCTTTTGTATTTTGCCCTAAAATTTTTTTGACCCATGAGGGTTTTGAATCACAGCTCTTCAGCGTATCAAGTGTTTTGCACTACAGTTCCTGAACCTCTTGAGAGTCTTAACAGTTCCTGTTTCGGTGGGTTCAGAAGGGGTATGCCATTGCTTCTTTCAGTCGCACAGCATTTTCCAACATCTCATATTCCACTGTTCCTTCCTTCTTGTAAATATTATTTAATATAATTAAAGTTTATTTATATACGCCTCTCACCATTCATAAGGGAACTGGACTGAAACCTAAAGACAGCACCCAACTGTCCAAGCTGTGGATCGTACGTTAGATTCTGTGACCAATAGTAACAGCCTGGTTGATGAGGCCCTGATCCACGTGGAGGTCTGGTCAAAGACTGGGCTGCGAGGGCGTTGACCCCTGGAACGACGTCCAGGTAGATTCCAAATAGGTAGACCTCCAAGTAGACCTCCAGGTAGACCTCCAGGTAGACCTCCAGGTAGACCTCCAGGTAGACCTCCAGGTAGGCAGAGCTCCAAATAGACTCCAGTAGGGGTTTCTAACATTCCCGACATGTCCCCTTCACTCCTAAAAGGCGAACAATATGACTCATCTAACGCATTAAATAAAGGCTCAATAAAACATACAAACACAAACAATGCATGAAAAGCACTTGGTCTATACTATTTTGAATGAAGAAGTGATACCGCACAATATTTACTTTACAAATTCTTGAAAGTTAGGTCCTAATCTTGTATCAAAACAATTTATTGGAATTGGAGACAAGAAAGAGAGAAGATACAAAATACAGTGGAAATTTGTCCTTTGAGGGAAAACTAGCGAACATTGTGTCGACAACCGGGGTCTATGACTCCATTTTTCTAGCAGCAGGTAAAAGTAATATTACCTAGAAGTTATAAAAAGAAAACTCAAGTATCACCTGTTTCAGGTACCAGATTAGACAGGCTCTGATCATTTTATAGGTCTGAGTGCCACTAGAGGCAAAGGGTAGGTTGATCAAGCAGTCAGCAATATTGTCTGGCCTCTGATAGATCTGCGTCTAGAACCCTCGAAACATTGTTTGTCACTATTTGCTCAGAAGCCTCACAGCTGGACAACTTAATCACTTCTGCTTTATAAGTTAAATTCATGTCGCGAGAAGGTGAGGCTTGGAATACCCAGCCATCATTATGTAAATCTCTGCGACAACTGGAGTGCAACGTCGAGAAATCAATGAGGGTGAAGACAGTTGCCAGGAGCCCTGGAAACGAGGATCAAAGTGCCGCTCCTGAGTCATTACCAAAGTTGTATTGTGTTCTTTTCTTACTTGTGCTTCCTTCCTGAAGAAGTGGCTGTTCTAGAGGGAACAAGAGGGAAAGAAAAGTGACATGCAGAGGGATAGGGACCTGCCTTGTATGAACTAGTAGGCCTACTGCAGTGTTCCTCCATTCTTATGTCCTAAAGTAGATAGATAGATAGATAGATAGATAGAGAGAGAGAGAGAGAGAGAGTGAGAGAGAGAGAGAGAGAGAGAGAGATCAGCATGCAGACCGTTCAACTTCCTAATAGACAATGTGGATACCCATCTGCTTCAGTATAAATGTCAATATATTATAAATGTTGGAGTCTTCAACCAGTATCTCATGGAAAGGGATTTTGGTGAACTTCTTGTAGTGTTCGACATTAAAAACTATGTTGACTCCCCTGCCCACATCTTTGGCTCCTCCTCTGACCCAGTAATGAGTGATATTTCAGAAGACACAGTCTCTTTTGAACCTCTTATCTTTATTGGATCATCTGACCACAAGGCTGACTTTACAACACAATATTCCAACAGAACGAGATGAAGTATCATCACGCATAACCTGGCAGTGGGACAGAAGGAGAGAGGAAACTGTCCTGCCCTTTACCCTGAAATTTCCCGCCTCTGATTAGAATGTTCTTCCCCAAGGTAATGTTGATTACCAAGAGAATACCTTCACTAAACATATCCTTAATCTCCAGTACATCTACATCCCTCATCGGTAGTATGTAACTAAATCTTGAGATCAACCTTGGTTTGCCCTTCGTTGCCGAGAGGCTGCTACTGCTAAGTGCAAGGTTTAATGCAGAGGCATTCAGCTATCTACAACAAGAATCTCTACACGCAAACTTGTCGGCAAATGGAGAAAGTTCAAAACTGGGCCATCTCTAGATGGGATGTTGGCACAAAGAGAAAACTGGCATTAGGAAGAGTGGGCTCCAAAACCAGATGGTCATTGGTCAAGAACTGATATGGATATTCACCTGTTGAAATGATTCCACCTCTAGAAATATAAACACTTAATGTGATGTGCAAGAAAGATATACCATACCGACAAGATGAAAGTTAAGACACATGTGCAACATCTGGTTATCTTTATTGTAGATGTTTCGCCATATTGATAAAGCCACTGGATGGCGATACGTCTACAATAAAGATAACCAGATGATGAACTTGTGTCTTAACTTTCAACTTAATGTGATCCTTTATTGACAACGTTTCGCCCACGCAGTGGGCTTTATCAAGTCACAGACAGATCTACCTGGGTGAAAGGTACTTGAGTGATATATAATTGGTTTTGAAAACCGACAAGTTGAAGAATTGAGACACTTATGCAACGTGTGGGAATCTTTATTGAAGAAACGTTTCGTCACACTGTGGCTTCATCAGTCCAATACAAAGCCGGAAAGTATTAGGAGAGGAGGAGTTTAAGGTAATCAGTCCCTCAGCCTGGAATCGATGTGTTCAGTCCATCACTCTTGTAGGAAGTACAGCATAGGGCCAGAGAGGTGGCTTATATACTGCAGTCAGGTGAGTCGAAGCAGGAGGCGGGATCACAGTGGGACCATCCACTAGTGTAAGTAGGTCTTCTTACACTTTCCTGCTTTGTATTGGACTGATGAAGCCACTGTGTGGCGAAACGTTTCATCAGTAAAGATTACCATATGTTGAAGCAAGATTCCAAAGGACATCTACATGACCTTCTTCACGGCTACTACAACTGCTACTACATCTTACCCATCCCTCTTGGTATGACCTACTTCCACTGGGGAATCCTGCCTATCAGTGACTATGGCCTCGTCTGCTATACGTCCCAGTCCACTTAGCGTTAGTATATAAGCGCCAGTCTCCTTGCCTCTGCTCTTCACACCAACTCCAAGGCTGAAGGACTAATTACCTCATCTTTTGTATATAGTTCTACTGTCTTCAAATTATGTCCTAGAATCTGTATTGATAAAGCCACTGGATGGCGAAAAGTCTACAATAAAGATACTAAGATGTTGCATGTGTGCCTCAGTTTTCATCTTGTCGGTGTTGTATACCATTCTTGTACCACAATGATGTTTATGTTGTAGCAGTGGTAAGATGGAATTTTAGATTAATGGAACTCGAAGAGGTCGTGTATATATCCTAGAGGTGAAATTTCATTTAAAACTCTCTTACATCAGAAGTAAAACGGCAACAAGAGGCTGCAGTTATTCTCCAGGCGCATTCTGCTACAAATGTGGTCAATTTATTAAGACAAGAGCAAAGTTCTCTGTAACAGCATAAAAAAAATGTGTGAAGCTTACAAAGCATATTTTGGCATGCCAGTTGTGGACCAAGACAAGACCTGGGCGCCTCATGTTGCTTGTGAACATTGTAAGAAAATATTGGAAGGTAAGAAAGTCATTAGTTATGTGAAGGGTAAAATCTTGAATAGGAACATTTTTTTAAATGAAATGTAACAGAAACTAATTCTTTTGTTCTTTTACAGGATGGTATTGAGGAGAAAAAAAAGAGTCATGAAGTTTGCTGTTCCTAGAATAAGGCATGAACCCACTGATCACTCAACCAACTGCTGCTTCTGCCTGGTGGATCCTTCCTAACGCCAAACCGGGAAAAATGCACCTGCTATTTCTTATCCAGACCTTCCCTCTTCTATTGCATCAGTACCACACAGTGCTGATATTAGAACATAAGAACGAAGGAACACTGCAGCAGCCCTACTGGCCCATGCGAGGCAGGTCCAAGTCTCCTACCGGCTTAAGCCAATGCACCCAACCTAGTCAGGTCAGGTCACCTTGACTTAAGGGAGGAACACGGCAACCGTCCTGGTAGCACAAGCTAATCAGGTCCAACTCACACCCACCCACACCCACTCATGTATTTATCCAACCTATTTTTAAAGCTGCACAACGTTCTGGCCTCTATAACTGTATTTGGGAGTTTGTTCCACTCATCCACAACTCTATTACCAAACCAGTACTTTCCTATATCCTTCCTGAATCTGAATTTTTCCAACTTAAAACCATTGCTGCGAGTCCTGTCTAGGCTAGATATTTTCAGCACACTATTTACATCCCCTTTATTTATTCCTGTCTTCCATTTATACACCTCAATCATATCCCCCCTAATTCTACGTCTTTCTAGAGAGTGAAGATTCAGGGCCCTTAGTCTATCCTCATAGGGAAGGTTTCTGATACATGGGATCAACTTTGTCATCCTCCTTTGTACATTTTCCAGAGCATTTATATCCCTTCTGTAATATGGTGACCAAAACTGTCCAGCATAATCTAAATGAGGCCTAACCAAGGATGTATAGAGTTGAAGAACAACCTGAGGACTCCTATTATTTATGCTTCTTGATATAAAGCCAAGGATTCTATTAGCTTTATTGCGAACACTTATGCACTGTTGTCTTGGTTTCAGATTACTGCTAACCAGAACTCCTAAATCTTTTTCGCAATCCGTAATATTAAGATCTACATTATTTAGTTTATATGTGGCATGGTTATTGTCCTGTTCAACATTTAGAACTTTGCATTTGTCTATATTAAACTGCATCTGCCACCTCTCCGACCACTGCATCAGTCTACTCAAATCTTCCTGGAGTGCTCTAATGTCCTCGTCAGAATGAATTCGACGGCCTATTTTGGTGTCATCGGCAAACTTGCTGATGTCGCTCTTTATGCCCTCATCTATGTCGTTTATGTATATTGTGAACAGCAGGGGGCCCAACACTGACCCCTGTGGAACACCGCTCGTGACGCTTCCCCACTCTGATTTCTCCCCATTTATGCAAACTCTCTGCTGCCTATTTGTCAACCATGCCTCTATCCAGGAAAAAATTTCTCCTCCTATTCCATGTGCCTTAATTTTCCTCAATAGTCTCTGATGTGGGACCCTGTCAAAAGCCTTACTGAAGTTCATGTACACGATATCATATTCATTACCATGAGCTACCTCCTCAAATACCTTAGTGAAAAAAGTTAACAAATTCGTAAGGCAGGAACGCCCCTTTGTAAAACCATGCTGAGATTCGTTGATTAATTTATGCTTTTCAAGGTGGCTACGAACTGCCTCGGCAATTATTGATTCCATAAATTTTCCCGCTATGGAGGTTAGGCTTATTGGTCTATAGTTTGAAGCTAAGGACCTGTCACCTGCTTTGAAAATAGGTATCACATTTGCCATTTTCCACTTATCTGGCACCATGCCAGTTTGTAGTGATATGTTGAAAAGATTAGCCAAAGGTTTGCTAAGCTCCTCTTTACATTCCTTTAGAACCCTTGCATACAGTTCATCAGAGCCTGGGGATTTGTTAGGTTTTAATTTATCTATTTGCCTAAGGACCATGTCACTTGTGACCCTAATCGTGCACAGTTTATTATCGTCCTGTTCCACATAATTTATCATTTCTGGAATATCGCTGGTATCCTCCTGTGTAAAAACTGAGAGGAAGTATGTGTTAAAACTTCTACACATTTCCTTATCACTGTCAGTGAGCTGACCCGAGGAACTTTTGAGTGGGCCTATCTTGTCCCTGATCTTACTTCTGTATACCTGAAAGAATCCTTTGGGGTTAGTCTTCGAATCTCTTGCAACTTTAACCTCTTAATCTCTTTTTGCTTTTCTAATTCCTTTTTTTATTTCTCTCTTTAACTGAATATATCGATTTCTTAATTGCCCCTCTCCTCTTTTGATTTGTCTATATATGCCTCTCTTTTGACCAATTAGATATTTTAATCTATTGTTCATCCATTTAGGATCATTTTTGTTTGATCTGATTTCCCTATTAGGAACATAATTTGATTGAGCAGCTAGAACTATGCCCTGGAAAGCGTCGTATCGGCATCCATCACCACCTACCTGACCCTTAGTCAGGTCATTCCAGTTCAGCCCACCTAAGTAATTTTTCAGTCCTATGAAATCAGCCAAGCGGAAGTCAGGGACAGAGACTTGATTGCCATTATTAGGGGAATTCCATGATATATTAAAACTGAGTGATTTGTGATCACTTTCCCCAAGCTCATCATTAACCTCAAGATTATTAATTAGTGTTTCCCTACTGGCAAGAACCAAGTCAAGGAGGTTATTTCCCCTAGTTGGCTCTGTCACAAACTGTTTTAAAAAAACAATCCTGGATCGTATCAAGAAAGTCACCTGACTCTAAATTTCCTGTCAAATTGCTCCAGTCAATCTGTCTATAGTTGAAATCTCCTATTAGCACAACATTTTCGTTTGTAGATGCCTTACGAATTTCGTCCCATAGAAGTTTACTGAACTCCCTACCCTGTAAATTACACAGAAAATTAGTTTTTCTCGGCCCTCGAGAAGCTGTAACCAAACAGATTCAGTGGCTGACGCTTCTAATTTTATATCTTGTCTAACACAACAATTTAAATTGTCTCTGACATACATCGCTACTCCACCACCTTTCCTGTTGACCCTGTCAGTGTGGAATAATTTATAGCCTTGTATGTGACATTCAGAGGGCATCTCTCTATCTTTCAGATTGAGCCAGGTCTCTGTTATAGCAATAATATCTGTTTCCTGCACTTGCAATTAATCTTAGCTCATCTATATTATTTCTTACACTCCTGCTATTAGTATAGTAAACCTTAAGGGAGCTAGTCCCTTGCTGCCCTCTGCTGTCCCCCTTTGTTTGCTGACCTGATCTATTGTTTTTATTTATAACTTCATGCTGAATGCCTTTTATACATTTACTGTTTCGAACCCTAGTGTTGCAACCTGCTTGTTTCCCACACACACCCATACCTCTATCTTCTATCAGTTTAAAATCATAGGCATTTCACCAATGGCCTTCTCAATCGAGTCTGCAAGTGCTACCACCCCAGCCCCAGAGAGATGTACCCCATCCCTTGCATACATATCATGTTTGCCATAAAAGTTGTTCCAGTTGTCAATGAATGGGATTGCAAGTTCCTTGCAGTATCTGTCTAGCCAGCAATTTACACCAATTTCCCTAGACAACCATTCATTTCCTACTCCCCTTCTGGCAAGATGCTACATATGATTGGGATCCCTCCCTTAGACTTAATGAAATCTATAGCTGACCTGTACTTATCTATCAGCTCTTCTCTCCTACCCTTCCCAATATCATTTCCACCAGCACTGAGACAGATAATGGGCTTGTTCCCATTACCTGACATGATATTATCCAGCCTGTTGACTATGTCCCCAACACCAGCTCCAGGGAAGCACACTCTATCTCTCATCTTCTTATTCCTATTACAAAAAGCACGGTCAATATATCTTACCTGAGAGTCACCAACCACAAGAATGCGCTTACCTCCATTAGCAGGGCCAGTAGTACCCTTACCTTCACTGGCCACTGAAGTACATTCATCCTGAAGAACAGAGAAGCGGTTTCCTACCTTCAGATCTTCACTCTTAACTTTCCTTACTCTGATGCGCCTCCCATTACTGTGAACCACTCGCCACTTGTAGCAGGTGCTGGGCTGCACCTCACTGCTGGTAGCCGTTGCTACCTCCCCATCTACAGCCTCCTCACAGCGAGAGACAGACTGCACCTCACTGCTAGAAGCCTCATTTCCCACAACTCCAACCACCTCAAACTCTCTCCCAGACCCATTGAGGTGGACCTTCAGCCTCCTAATCTCCTCCTGGAGAAGCAAGACCTCCTCCTTCAACTCTCCAACCTCAATTTTTAAAACACTGCAGAAGCAAGCCATGCTTTGTAACCGTCCACGCTAATCCCCAAAGCAGCTCAGGGTCTGTGACCTCACGTGACGACTGACCACTGACCACTGGCGACTGACCACTGTACCTACACCTCCAGAAAGATGTCAACCGTCAGAAGAAGAAAACAGCAAATCAGAAAATGAAGAGCACAGTGAACAAGATTATGATCTCACAGATGCAGCTGTTGGGAGGAATCCTTACTACCCAAACCAAACAGACCTCAATGACCTTATCAGAGATCTTGGTTTGACAAAGTCAAATGCTGGGCTTTTGATTTCAAGGATCAAGGAGTGGGACTTTGTGAATGAAAGTGTGCAAGTGACAAGCCAAAGAAAACGTCACCAACATTTCTCAAGTTTCTTCACTAATGAAGATAGGTTGTGTTACTGTAATGATGTATTAGGCCTGTTTGATGCAATTGCAATTGCATGCAATCCAGACGAGTGGAGACTCTTCGTTGACAGCTCCTTCAGAAGCCTAAAAGCTGTACTTCTGCACAATGGGAACAAGTATCTATCTCTTCCCTTGACTCATTCATTGCATCTTAAGGAGGACTACAACAGTGCCAAACATCTACTGAAAGCTTTGAACTACGATAAGTATGGCTGGGAGGTTATTGGAGACTTCAAAATGGTGGCATTTTCGATGGGACTCCAAAGAGGATTTACCATGTTTCCCATTTATTTCTGTCACTGGATTAGTAGAGAGAGAGCAGCACATTACCAGAGGAAGCATTGGTCTCAAAGGACTGAGTTCTCAGTAGGAAGACATAATATCAAACGAACTATTGGTGGGTCTTCAGAAGGTTCTGTTCCCTCCATTACACATCAAACTAGGGCTAATGAAAAAGTTTATTACAGCACTTGACAAAGAGTCTGCAGCCTTCAAGTATCTTCAAAACTTCTTTCCCAAGCTATCAGAGGCAAAGGTGAAGGTTGACATCTTCACTGGAACACAAGTCAGGAAAAATCATGGAATGCTCAGAATTTCCAAAGAAGCTCACAGAGAAGGAAAAGGAAGCCTGGAAGAGTTTTGTTGTAGCACAGGGCTTTCTGGGCAACAACAAGGCTGACAATTATGTGGAACTTGTTGAGACCTTGATAAAAAAAACTATGGTCAAATGGGCTGTAAGATGTCCCTTAAGGTCCATTGATACTGATCTTAACAATTTCAAGGAGAATATGGGAGCATACTCAGAGGAGCAAGGGGAGCGCTTCCACCAAGATATAATGGACTTTGAACACAGATATCAGGGATCTTATAATGAAAACATGATGGGAGACTATATTTGGGGGCTTAAACGGGAAAGTGATTGGTTGCATGTTCGCAAATCTAGAGAAACTGCTCATTTTTAACTTTGTAAATATGTTACTTTGAGGGCAATTGCGTTGCCTAATAATGCTATGCACAGGAAGAAAACAGCTTCTAAAGGGCAGCAAACAGTAATTAAACTCAACACCAACTATTACAACTGTTTCTCAAGAACATCACCTCATCTTAGATCAAAGATCATTAAGTGACAGAATGACTCGAGTTTGGCACATGTTTGTACAACATAAAAAGATCAATTAAATGAAGTCAGTTGACCAAATGAACTCGCTGGCCGACAATTAGCTCCCACTTCATGCTTTTCCTTATATGTAAGTTCCATAATAATAAAGAGAATTTCAAATGAGCTGACGTAGGCAACAGCTGTAAGCTTGTTTAAGAACTCTTAACCTAACAGCGTAAAAACCGTTGTGTTGAAGAACAAAAAAGAGAGGGGACACAGAAAACGGAAGAAAACCAGCTATATCACTTTATACAATGCTAGGTTACACTTCTTTGCAGTACCTGTTGCAGGTCCCTTCTATCTTGTCATTCATTTCGAGCGAAATTTTCAAGCAACTGATTTGCAGTGTTCAGTTTAATGGCAGCACACACGCCTATTCTCCCTCAGCACTCACAGTTATTGCTCATTTACATTTAAGTGTTAGCAGCTAGGTGGTTTATACACAGGTGTTACTGGCAGTCACTGCTATGCACAGGTGTTACTGACAGTCACTGCCATACACAGGTATTACTGACAGTCACTGCTATACACAGGTGATACTGACAGTCACTGCTATACACAGGTGTTACTGGCAGTCACTGCTATACACAGGTGTTACTGGCAGTCACTGCTATACACAGGTGTTACTGGCAGTCTCTGCTATAGACAGGTGTTACTGGCAGTCACTGCTATACACAGGTGTTACTGGCAGTCACTGCTATACACAGGTGTTACTGACAGTCACTGCTATACACAGGTGTTACTGACAGGCACTGCTACACACAGTGCTTATGACAGTCACTGCTATACTCAGGTATTACTGACAGTCACTGCTATACACAGGTGTTACTGACAGTCACTACAATACACAGATGTTACTGACAGTCACTACTATACACAGATGTTACTGACAGTCACAGCTATACACAGGTGTTATTGACAGTCACTGCGATACACAGTGTTACTGACAGTCACTGCTATACAAAGGTGTTACTGACAGTCACTGCTATACACAGGTGTTACTGACAGTCACTGCTATACACAGGTGTTACTGACAGCCGCTGCTATACACAGTGTTACTGACAGTCACAGCTATACACAGTGTTACTGACAGTGACTGCTATACACAGGTGTTACTGACGGTCACTGCTAGCACGGGTGTTACTGACAGTCACTGCTATACACAGGAGTTACTGACAGTCACTGCTATACACAGGTGTTACTGGCAGTCACTGCTATACACAGGCGTTACTGACAGTCACTGGTATACACAGTGTTACTGACAGTCACTGCTATACACAGTGTTACTGACAGTCACTGCTATACACAGTGTTACTGACAGCCACTGCTATACACAGTTCACTGACAGTCACTGCTACACACAGTGTTATTGACAGTCACTGCTATACACAGGTGTTACTGACAGTCACTGCTATGCACAATGTTACTGACAGTCACTGCTATACACAGGTGTTACCGACAGTCACTGCTATTCACAGGTGTTACTGACAGTCACTGCTATACACATAAGATACTGAGAGTCACTGCTATACACAGGTGTTACTGAGAGTCACTGCTATACACAGGTGCTACTGACAGTCACTGCTATACACAGGTGTTACTGACAGTCACTGCAATACACAGGTGTTACTGGCAGTCACTGCTATACACACGCGTTACTGACAGTCGCTGGTATATACAGTGTTACTGGCAGTCACTGCTATCCACAGGTGTTACTGCCAGTCACTGCTATACACAGTGTTACAGACCGTCACTGCTATACACAGTGTTACTGACAGTCACTGCTATACACAGTGTTACTGACAGTCGCTGCTATACACAGTGTTACTGACAGTCACTGCTATACACAGTGTTACTGACAGCCACTGCTATACACAGTGTTACTAACAGTCACTGCTATACACAGTCTTACTGACAGCCACTGCTATACAAAGTGTTACTGACAGTCACTGCTATACACAGTGTTACTGACAGTCACTGCTATACACAGGTGTTACTGACAGTCACTGCTATACACAGGTGTTACTGACAGTCACTGCTACACACAGGTGTTACCGACAGTCACTGCTATACACAATGTTACTGACAGACACTGCTATTCACAGGTGTTACTGACAGTCACTGCTATACACAGGTGATACTGACAGTCACTGCTATACACAGGTGTTACTGAGTCACTGCTATACACAGGTGCTACTGACAGTCACTGCTATACACAGGTGATACTGACAGTCACTGCTATACACAGGTGTTACTGAGTCACTGCTATACACAGGTGCTACTGACAGTCACTGCTATACACAGGTGTTACTGACGGTCACTGCTATACACAGGTGTTACTGACGGTCACTGCTATACACATGTGTTACTGACAGTCACTGCTATACACAGGTGTTACTGACGGTCACTGCTATACACAGGTGCTACTGTCAGTCACTGCTATACACAGGTGCTGCTGACAGTCACTGCTATACAGAGGTGTTGCTGACAGTTACTGCTATACACAGGTGTTACTGACAGTCACTGCTATACATAGGTGTTACTGACAATCACTGCCATACAGAGGTGTTACTGACAGTCAATGCTATACACAGGTGTTACTGAGAGTCACTGCTATGCACGGGTGTTACTGACAGTCATTGCTATGCACAGGTGTTACTGACAGTCACTGCTATACACAGGCGTTACTGACAGTCACTGCTATACAAATTTGTTACTGCCAGTCACTGCTATACACAGTGTTACTGACAGTCACTGCTATACACAGGTATTACTGACAGTCACTGTTATACACAGGTGTTACTGTCAGTCACTGCTATACACAGGTGTTACTGACAGTCACTGCTATAAAAAGGTGTTACTGACAGTCAGTGATATACACAGGTGTTACGGACAGTCACTGCACGGGTGTTACTGGCAGTCATTGCTATGCACAGGTGTTACTGACAGTCACTGCTATACACAGGTGTTACTGACAGTCACTGCTATACACATTTGTTACTGTCAGTCACTGCTATACACAGTGTTACTGACAGTCACTGGTTTACACAGGTATTACTGACAGTCACTGCTATACACAGGTGTTACTGACAATAACTACTATACACTGGTGTTACTGACAATAACTACTATACACAGGTGTTACTGACAGTCACTGCTATACACAGGTGTTACTGACAATAACTACTATACACAGGTGTTACTGACAATAATTAATATACACAGGTGTTACTGACAGTCACTGCTATACATAGGAGTTACTGACAGTCACTGCTATACATAGGTGTTACTGACAGTCACTGCTATACAGATGTGTTACTGACAGTCGCTGCAATACACAGGTGTTACAGACAGTCACTGGTATACACAGTGTTAATGACAGTCACTGCTATACACAGTGTTACTGACAGTCACTGCTATACACAGTGTTACTGACAGTCACTGCTATACACAGTGCTACTGACAGTCATTGCTATACTCAGCGTTACTGACAGTCACCGCTATACACAGTGTTAATGACAGTCACTACTATACACAGTGTTACTAACAGTCACTGCTATACACAGTGTTACTGACAGTCACTGCTATACACAGTGTTACTGACAGTCACTGCTATACTCAGCGTTACTGACAGTCACTGCTATACACAGGCGTTACTGACAGTCACTGCTGTACACAGGTGTTACTGTCAGTCACTGCTATACACAGTGTTACTGACAGTCACTGCTATAGAGAGGTTACTGACAGTAACTGTTATACACAATGTTACTGACCGTCCCTGCTATACACAGGTGTTACAGACGGTCACTGCTATACACAGGTGTTACTGACAGCCACTGCTATACACAGGTGTTACTGACAGTCACTGCAATACACAGGTGCTACTGACAGTCACTGCTATACACAATGTTACTGACAGTCACTGCTATACAGAGGTGTTACTGTCACTGCTATACACAGGTCTTACTGACAGTCACTGCTATACACAGGTGCTGCTGACAGTCACTGCTATACACAGGTGTTGCTAACAGTTACTGCTATACACAGGTGTTACTGACAGTCACTGCTATACATAGGTGTTACTGACGATCACTGCTGTACACAGGTGTTACTGACAGTCAATGCTATACACAGGTGTTACTGACAGTCACTGTTATGCACGGGTGTTACTGACAGTCACTGCCATGCACAGGTGTTACTGACAGTCACTGCTATACACAGGTGTTACTGACAGTCACTTCTATGCAGAGGTGTTACTGACAGACACTGCTATACACAGGTGTTACTGACAATAACTACTATACGCTGGTGTTACTGACAATAACTACTATACACAGGTGTTGCTGACAGTCACTGCTATACACAGGTGTTACTGACAATAACTACTATAAACAGGTGTTACTGACAATAACTACTATACACAGGTGTTACTGACAGTCACTGCTATACACAGGTGTTACTGACAGTCACTGTTATGCACAGGTGTTACTGACAGTCGCTGCTATACAGAGGTGTTACTGACAGTCGCTGCAATACACAGGTGTTACTGACAGTCACTGCTATAAACAGTGTTACTGACAGTCACTGCTATACACAGTGTTACTGACAGTCACTGCTATACACAGTGCTACTGACAGTCACTGCTATACTCAGCGTTACTGACAGTCACTGCTACACACAGTGTTACTGACAGTCACTGCTATACTCAGCGTTGCTGACAGTCATTGCTATACACAGGCGTTACTGACAGTCACTGCTATACACAGTGTTACTGACAGTCACTGCTATACACAGGTTACTGACAGTAACTGTTACACACATTGTTACTGACCGTCCCTGCTATATACAGGTGTTACTGACGGTCACTGCTATACACAGGTGTTACTTACAGTTACTGCTATACACAGGTGTTACTGGCAGCCACTGCTATACACAGGTGTTACTGACAGCCACTGCTATAGACAGGCGTTACTGGCAGTCACTGCTATACGCAGGCGTTACTGACAGTCACTGCTATACACAGTGTTACTGACAGTCACTGCTATACAGAATGTTACTGACAGTCACTGCTATACACAGGTGTTACTGACAATCACTGCTATACACAGTGTTACTGACAGTCACTGCTACACACAGGTGTTACTGACAGTCACTGCTATACACAGGTGTTACTGACAGTCACTGCTATACAGAGGTGCTACTGAAAGTCACTGCTATGCACAAATGTTACTGACAGTCACTGCTATACACAAGTTTTACAGTTTCTGCTATGCACAGGTGTTACTGACAGTCACTGCTTTACACTGGTGTTACTGACAGTCACTGTTATACACAGGTGCGGCAAGTCACTGCTATGCACAAATGTTATTGACAGTTACTGCTATATACAAGTTTTACAGACAGTCTCTGCTATGTACAGGTGTTACTGACTGTCACTACTATACACGGTGTTACTGACTGTCACTACTATACACCAGTGTTACTGACATTCACAGCTATACACAGGTGTTACTGACAGTCACTGCTATACACAGGTGTTACTGACAGTCACTGTTATACACAGGTGTTACTGACAGTCACTGCTATACACTGGCGTTACTGACAGTCACTTCTATACACAGGTGTTACTGGCAGTGATTACTATACACAGATGTTACTGACAGTCACTGCTATACACAGGTGTTACTGACAGTCACTGCTATACACAGGTGTTACTGACAGTCACTGCTGTACACAGATGTTACTGACAGTCACTGCTATATACAGGTGCTACTGACAGTCACTGCTATACAAAGGTGTTACTGACAGTCACTGCAATACACAGGTGCCACTGACAGTTACTGCTATACGCAGGTGTTACTGTCACTGCTATACACAGGTGTTACTGACAGTCACTGCTATACACAATGTTACTGACAGCCACTGCTATGCAGAGGCGTTACTGTCACTGCTATACACAGGTGTTACTGACAGTCACTGCTATACACAGGTGCTACTGACAGTCACTGTTATACACATGTATTGCTGACAGTCACTGCTACATACAGGTGTTACTGACAGTCACTGCTATACACAGGTGTTACTGACAGTCACTGCTATACACAGGTGTTACTGGCAGTCACTGGTATGCACAGTGCTACGGACCGTCACTGCTATTCACAGTGTTACTAACATTCCCAGCTATACACACTGTTACTGACAGTCACTGCTATATACAGGTGTTACTGACAGTCACTACTATACACAGTGTTACTGACAGTCACTGCTATACACAGTGTTACTAACATTCCCTGCTATACACACTGTTACTGACAGTCACTGCAATACACAGGTGTTACTGACAGTCACTGCTATACACAGTGTTACTGACAGTCACTGCTATGCACACGTGTTACTGACAGCCACTGCCATACACATGTGCTACTGACAGTCACTGCTATACACAAATGTTACTGACAGTCACTGCTATACACAAGTTTTACTGACAGTCTCTGCTATGCACAGGTGTTACTGACTGTCACTGCTATACACTGGTGTTACTGACAGTCACTACTATACAAGGTGTTACTGACAGTCACTGCTATACACAACTGTTACTGACATTCACTGCTAAACACAGGTATTACTGACAGTCACTGCTATACACAGGTGTTACTGACAGTCACTGCTATACACAGGTGTTACTGACAGTCACTGCTATACACAGGCGTTACTAACAGTCACTGCTATACAAAGGTGTTACTGGCAGTCATTACTATACACAGACGTTACTGACAGTCACTGCTATACAAAGGTGTTATTGACAGTCACTGCTATTCACAGGTGTTACTGACAGTCACTGCTATACACAGGTGTTACTGATAGTCACTGCTATTCACATGTGTTACTGACAGTCAGTGCTATACACAGGTGTTACTGACAGTCACTGCTATACATAGGTGTTACTGACAGCCGCTGCTATACAGAGTGTTACTGACAGTCACTGCTATACACAGGTGTTACTGACAGTCACTGCTATACACAGGTGTTACTGACAGTCACTGCTATACACAGGTTACTGACAGTCACTGATATACACAGTGTTACTGACAGTCACTGCTATACACAGGTGTTACTGACGGTCACTGCTTTACACGGGTTTTACTGACAGTCGCTGCTATACACAGGTGTTACTGTCATTCACTGCTATACACAGGTGTTACTGACAGTCACTGCTATACACAGGTGTTACTGACAGTCACTGCTATACACAGGTGTTACTGACAGTCACTGCTATACACAGGTGTTACTGACAGTCACTGCAATACACAGGTGCTACTGACAGTTACTGCTATACACAGGTGTTACTGACTGTCACTGCTATACACAGGTGTTACTGACAGTCACTGCTACACACAATGTTACTGACAGTCACTGCTATGCAGAGGTGTTACTGTCACTGCTATACACAGGTGTTACTGACAGTCACTGCTATACACAGGTCCTACTGACAGTCACTGCTATACACAGGTGTTGCTGACAGTCACTGCTATACACAGGTGTTACTGACAGTCACTGCTATACACAGGTGATATTGACAGTCACTGGTATACAGAGGTGTTTCTGGCAGTCACTGCTATACACAGGCGTTACTGACAGTCACTGGTATACACAGTGTTACGGACCGTCACTTCTATACACAGGTGTTACTGACGGTCACTGCTATACACAGGTGTTACTGACAGTCACTGCTATTCACAGGTGTTACTGACAGTCACTGCTATACACAGTGTTACTGACAGTCACTGCTATACACAGGTGTTACTGACAGTCACTGCTATTCACAGGTGTTCCTGACAGTCAGTGCTATACACTGGTGTTACTGACAGTCAGTGCTATACACAGGTGTTACTGACAGTCACTGCTATACATAGGAGTTACTGACAGCCGCTGCTATACAGAGTGTTACTGACAGTCACTGCCATACACAGGTGTTACTGACAGTCACTGCTATACACACGTTTTACTGACGGTCACTGCTATACACGGGTTTTACAGACAGTCGCTGCTATACACAGGTGTTACTGACAGTCACTGCTATACACAGGTTTTGCTGACAGTCACTGCTATACACAGTGTTACTGACAGTCAGTGCTATACACAGTGTTACTGACAGTCAGTGCTATACACAGGTGTTACTGGCAGTCAGTGCTATACACAGGTGTTACTGACAGTCACTGCTATACATAGGAGTTACTGACAGCCGCTGCTATACAGAGTGTTACTGACAGTCACTGCTATACACAGGTGTTACTGACAGTCACTGCTATACACACGTGTTACTGACGGTCACTGCTATACACGGGTTTTACAGACAGTCTCTGCTATACACAGGTGTTACTGACAGTCACTGCTATACACAACTGTTACTGACATTCACTGCTGAACACAGGTGTTACTGACAGTCACTGCTAAACACAGGTGTTACTGACAGTCACTGCTATACACAGGCGTTACTAACAGTCGCTGCTATACACAGGTGTTACTGGCAGTCATTACTATACACAGATGTTACTGACAGTCACTGCTATACACAGGTGTTATTGACAGTCACTGCTATTCACAGGTGTTACTGACTGTCACTGCTATACACAGGTGTTACTGACAGTCACTGCTATTCACAGGTGTTACTGACAGTCAGTGCTATACACAGGTGTTACTGACAGTCACTGCTATACATAGGTGTTACTGACAGTCACTGCTATACACAGGTGTTACTGACAGTCACTGCTATACACAGGTGTTACTGACAGTCACTGCTATACACAGGTTACTGACAGTCCCTGCTATACACAGTGTTACTGACAGTCACTGCTATACACAGGTGTTACTGACGGTCACTGCTTTACACGGGTTTTACTGACAGTCGCTGCTATACACAGGTGTTACTGTCAATCACTGCTATACACAGGTGTTACTGACAGTCACTGCTATACACAGGTGTTACTGAGAGTCACTGCTATACACAGGTGTTACTGACAGTCACCGCTATACACAGGTGTTACTGACAGTCACTGCAATACACAGGTGCTACTGACAGTTACTGTTATACACAGGTGTTACTGACAGTCACTGATATACACAGGTGTTACTGACAGTCACTGCTATACACAATGTTACTGACAGTCACTGCTATGCAGAGGTGTTACTGTCACTGCTATACACAAGTGTTTCTGGCAGTCACTTCTATACACAGGTGCTACTGACAGTCACTGCTATACACAAGTGTTGCTGACAGTCACTGCTATACACAGGTGTTACTGACCGTCACTGCTATACACAGGTGTTACTGACAGTCACTGCTATACACAGGTGTTACTGACAGCCACTGCTATACACAGCTATTCACAGGTGTTACTGACAGTCACTGCTATACACAGGTGTTACTGACAGTCACTGCTATACACAGTGTTACTGACAGTCACTGCTATACATAGGTGTTACTGACAGTCACTGCTATTCACAGGTGTTACTGACAGTCACTGCTATACACAGGTGTTACTGACAGTCAGTGCTATACACAGGTGTTACTGACAGTCACTGCTATACATAGGTGTTACTGACTGCCGCTGTTATACAATGTTACTGACAGTCACTGTTATACACAGGTGTTACTGACAGTCACTGCTATACACAGCTGTTACTGACAGTCACTGTTATACACAGGTTACTGACAGTCACTGCTATACACAGTGTTACTGACAGTCACTGCTATACACACGTGTTACTGACGGTCACTGCTATACACGGGTTTTACAGACAGTCGCTGCTATACACAGGTGTTACTGACAGTCACTGCTATACACAGGTGTTACTGACAGTCACTGCTATACACCGGCGTTACTGACAGTCACTGGTATACACAGTGTTACTGACAGTCACTGCTATACACAGGTGTTACTGACAGTCACTGCTATACACAGTGTTACTGACAGTCACTGCTATACACAGTGTTACTGACAGTCACTGCTATACACAGTGTTACTGACAGTCACTGCTATACACAGTGTTACTGACAGCAACTGCTATACTCAGTGTTAATGACAGTCACTGCTATACACAGTGTTACTGACAGCCACTGCTATACACAGTGTTACTGACAGTCACTGCTATACACAGTGTTACTGACAGTCACTGCTATACACAGGTGTTACTGACAGTCACTGCTATACAAAGGTGTTACTGACATTCACTGCTATACACAATGTTACTGACAGTCACTGCTTTTCACAGGTGTTACTGACAGTCACTGCTATACACAGATGTTACTGACAGTCACTGCTATACACAAGTGTTACTGACAGTCACTGCTATTCACACGTGTTACTGACAGTCAGTGCTATACACAGATGTTACTGACAGTCAGTGCTATACACAGGTGTTACTGACAGTCACTGCTATACATAGGTGTTACTGACAGTCACTGCTATACATAGGTGTTACTGACAGCCGCTGCTATACAGAGTGTTACTGACAGTCACTGCTATACACAGGTGTTACTGACAGTCACTGCTATACACAGGTGTTACTGACAGTCACTGCTATACACAGGTTACTGACAGCCACTGCTATACACAGTGTTACTGACAGTCACTGCTATACACATGTGTTACTGACAGTCACTGCTATACATAGGTGCTACTGACAGTCACTGCTATACACAGGTGTTACTGACAGTCACTGCTATACACAGTGTTACTGACAGTCACTGCTATACAGAGTGTTACTGACAGTCACTGCTATACACAGGTGTTACTGACAGTCACTGCTATACACAATGTTACTGACAGTCACTGCTATTCACAGGTGTTACTGACAGTCACTGCTATACAGAGGTGTTACTGACAGTCACTGCTATAGACAGGTGTTACTGACAGTCACTGCTATACGCAGGTGTTACTGACAGTCACTGCTATAGACAGGTGTTACTGACAGTCACTGCTATACGCAGGTGTTACTGACAGTCACTGCTATAGACAGGTGTTACTGACAGTCACTGCTATACGCAGGTGCTACTGACAGTCACTGCTATTCACAGGTGTTACTGACAGTCACTGCTATACACAGGTGTTACTGACAGTCACTGCTATACACAATGTTACTGACAGTCACTGCTATACACAGGTGTTACTGACAGTCACTGCTATAGACTGGTGTTACTGACAGTCACTGCTATACACAGGTGCTACTGACAGTCACTGCTGTACACAGGTGTTACAAGCAGTCACTGCTATACACAGGCGTTACTGACAGTCACTGGTATACACAGTGTTACTGACAGTCACTGCTATACACAGGTGTTACTGACAGTCACTGCTATAGACAGTGTTACTGACCGTCACTGCTATACACAGTGTTACTGACAGCCACTGCTATACACAGTGTTACTGACAGTCAGTGCTATACACAGTGTTACTGACAGTCACTGCTATACACAGGTGTTACTGACGGTCACTGCTATACACAGGTGTTACTGACAGTCACTGCTATATACAGGTGTTACTGCCAGCCACTGCTATACACAGCTATTCACAGGTGTTATTGACAGTCACTGCTATACACAGGTGTTACTGACAGTCACTGCTATACACAGTGTTACTGACAGTCACTGCTATACATAGGTGTTTCTGACAGTCACTGCTATTCACAGGTGTTACTGACAGTCAGTGCTATACACAGGTGTTACTGACAGTCAGTGCTATACACAGGTGTTACTGACAGTCACTGCTATACATAGGTGTTACTGACAGCCGCTGCTATACAGAGTGTTACTGACAGTCAATGCCATACACAGGTGTTTCTGACAGTCACTGCTATACACAGCTGTTACTGACAATCACTGCTATACACAGGTTACTGACAGTCACTGCTATACACAGTGTTACTGACAGTCACTGCCATACACACGTGTTACTGACGGTCACTGCTATACACGGGTTTTACAGACAGTCGCTGCTATACACAGGTGTTACTGACAGTCACTGCTATACACAGGTGTTACTGACAGTCACTGCTATACACAGGCGTTACTGACAGTCACTGGTATACACAGTGTTACTGACAGTCACTGCTATACACAGGTGTTACTGACAGTCACTGCTATACACAGTGTTACTGACAGTCACTTCTATACACAGTGTTACTGACAGTCACTGCTTTACACAGTGTTACTGACTGTCACTGCTATACACAGTGTTACTGACAGCCACTGCTATACTCAGTGTTACTGACAGTCACTGCTATACACAGTGTTACTGACAGCCACTGCTATACACAGTGTTACTGACAGTCACTGCTATACACAGTGTTACTGACAGTCACTGCTATACACAGGTGTTACTTACAGTCACTGCTATACAAAGGTGTTACTGACAGTCACTGCTATACACAATGTTACTGACAGTCACTGCTTTTCATAGGTGTTACTGACAGTCACTGCTATACACAGATGTTACTGACAGTCACTGCTATACACAGGTGTTACTGACAGTCACTGCTATACACAGTGTTACTGACAGTCACTGCTATACACAAGTGTTACTGACAGTCACTGCTATTCACACGTGTTACTGACAGTCAGTGCTATACACAGGTGTTACTGGCAGTCACTGCTATACATAGGTGTTACTGACAGTCACTGCTATACATAGGTGTTACTGACAGCCGCTGCTATAGTGTTACTGACAGTCACTGCTATACACAGGTGTTACTGGCAGTCACTGCTATACACAGCCGTTACTGACAGTCACTGGTATACACAGTGTTACTGACAGTCACTGCTATACACAGGTGTTACTGACAGTCACTGCTATACACAATGTTACTGACAGTCACTGCTATTCACAGGTGTTACTGACAGTCACTGCTATACACAGATGTTACTGACAGTCACTGCTATACACAGGTGTTACTGACAGTCACTGTTATACACAGGTGTTACTGACAGTCGCTGCTATACATAGGTGTTACTGACAGTCACTGCTATACACAGGTGCTACTGACAGTCACTGCTATACACAGGTGTTACTGACAGTCACTGCTATACACAGGTGTTACTGACAGTCACTGCAATACACAGGTGCTACTGACAGTGACTGGTATAAACAGGTGTTACTGACAGTCGCTGCTATACACAGGTGTTACTGACAGTCACTGCTATTCACAGTGTTACTGACATTCACTGCTATACTCAGGTGTTACTGACAGTCGCTGCTATACACAGGTGTTACTGACAGTCACTGCTATTCACAGTGTTACTGACAGTCACTGCTATTCACAGTGTTACTGACAGTCACTGCTATTCACAGGTGTTACTGACAGTCGCTGCTATACACAGGTGTTACTGACAGTCACTGCCATTCACAGTGTTACTGACAGTCACTGCTATTCATAGTGTTACTGACAGTCACTGCTATACACAGGTGTTACTGACAGTCACTGCTATTCACAGTGTTACTGACAGTCACTGCTATATATCTTCACTGACAAAACTAGACATTTTTCAGATGCACTGCGAAACATCAAGACGTAATACGAAGCACTTATAGAAGACACACACATGGAAAAATGGAATCCAAATACCGAAAAAATATTTATATAACGACTGAGACTAAGAATATAATTAAAATGAGGAGAAATTTGAAATCAAAACCTGACATGATAAAAGTAAAAAATCAAAGTTAATTCGTAGTATCATATAATATTCTTTCTTTATTATTACTCGACAAGGAACGACAGGTTTCCAAATATCAAAACGTCTTTGTGTCATCAAAGATTCTCAAGTTGAAGCAGCTCAATAAATGCACCAAATTTTAAGAATTATCAGAGTGTAATACCATACTAAGAATGTTAAAAATGTATACATTTACCACTACACCCGGGAAACATTAACACCAAGTCTAATAATAATTCTCAACTGATTATAAGTGTAATTAAAAGAATTGCTTATTCTTAAAGCAATCCTCATAACAATGTAAAATAGTAACACATTGCATTAACCTTAATTTTTATAGGATTCGACCTGTAAGCCAGCAGAAGGCCTCGATCACACGACTAAAATCTCTAGTGACTAACAAAATCGTAATGACACGATTGCAAACAAACCATACCACGGGTGGGGTTAGAACCCGAGATCACAGTCTCTCAAAACTCCAGACCTTCGCGTTAGCCACTGGGCCAGCTACCTTCAATAAGATTCATCCAACTAGGTATATTTCTACACCATAGGAAGGTTAGCATAAGCATCATTGTGACCACAAATGCAAGTTCTTACAGACTAATCTCCCTAGTGGCTGATCATCATATGATTAAGACTTGAGTCAGGAAACGCTTATCCTGTTTCCTGATGAATCTTACCTATCCTAACTTACTAATAGAATACCTTATAACCGAATGATTACAGAGGAAATGTATAATAAGATCGTCATTGAAGAAATCGATGAAATTTTCCGACATATACGAGAGGTATGATATAATGAAGGGTTGTAACTAATACTGAAGCACAAAAGATAGTTATCCCGATGATTCAGTTAAGCAATACATTGAAAAAAATTTCTGGTGTGGTTGTTTAAAGTCTACCCAGTCGTATACGGACCAAGTGTTGTTTGTCCCCGACCGTACAGCGTCTAGTGCCTACAGTAAAAGAAGAACCAGTAATCCTAATTGATTCATTGATTTCTTGCGATTATTATGCTTGACAGGATTGTCTAAGCATCGATGTGTGACGTTGTTCAGAGCACCGAGAGGATAAATGAAATAAAGACTGTTTAAATGCATAGCTTCTGAACAGCATCAGCAAATTACACTTAATCTTGAATTATAAAACAAATGTTTATTAATTGTAAAACCTTGATTCCATTGGTATTAAAGTAAGTGAAAGGCATCTACACAACATGACTCAGAAGCAACATCTTGATTCAGTTAATTTTTTACGAGACTAGAACTGAGTGGTAAATCCGTGGAAATTAAACAGACCTTTTTTCCTGCCTACAAATGAAGGAAAGTGTACTGAGCAACCAAGATACAACTAACATAATATTATAAATGAGAAATTGAAATGTTCAGTAGTAGCACTCGCGCAGCTCTTCAACTGCTAGCTCCATAGCTTTTTGAGAGCTTGCGTACTGGAATTCGATCGATATTAGTAACTCCTCCTATGTAAAGCAGAGGCCACGTGATTAAACACTTTCATTAAGTTTCAGATATTTAGATGTGATTTACTTTTGTGCTGCAGTTCCCAGGTAAGAATGTATGGGCAACATATTCGATGATGAAAATTCCAGTGGTCTGGGTGAGAGTATGAATGCCTTACAAAGAATGAGCAGTGATGCCAACTGAATTATGCAACTGGACAACTTTTTCAAGAGAGAATGGTTGGGTCTGAGACGGACGTGACCTCTCAGTGATTACATTCTTTCTTCTACTACTCTACACCTCTCCTGCCGACAGCATACAAGTCCCCACACTGTCGCTGGCTCATCATATTGTTTCAGAATATGAAACCGAATGCTTCTCCAGGCTGAGGGACTGACAACCTCAAATCTACATCTTCAAGGGTGATGGACTGATTACATCGTCTTCATATGTCTACTGTTCCTGCCTACTTTCTGTACTAGACTGAAGCAGCCTACTCTGTAGGCGAAACGTTTTGGAAAAAGATGCCTAAATGATACCTATATGTCTTATTTACCATGCTATTAGAAGGAAAAATAAATTCTTATCAGTTTAAACAAATGACAGTTAACGATTATCCTGGTCGGAAGGTAGAGGAGACTATAAACATTCTCATTAAGGACTGGAATACAGAAGACGAAACACTAAACATTAAAACCTATGAGAAAAACTTCACTGCATGATTAACAAAACAAATTTAATTTCATATTTCTCAAAAGCACTTACCCAATAAAATTAGTTACACCGAGCAACAGAATAGTTAAGATGCTAGTCTATTACTGGTAGAAGGAAACTATTTTATTACGATTTTTCAAAAACACAAGAAATAGCATATACAACACCATGAAAGACAGACACGCAGCTTCAAGTCAGTCACAGAGAAACAGAGGTGAAATATATTTTCAGATATTTTAAGAAGCAGGGGATGGTGCCATGTTAACATAATGATATTTATGCTCACTGTATAAATTACGAATAACATAGGCAAAGGGTTTAATCAATAAATATATTCGTTTGTTCCATTCAGTGGAGATGGTAAGATTGGTCGTGGTTGTCTCAAAAACTCTGCCTTGGTCCTGTATTTCTCGTGGTGCGACAATGTGCGAAAAATCGGCTAGTCATGTGTTGTAAGTGTTCTAGAGCCTGCTGGCTTACTTGCGTTTCTTAGGCATGTCAGAAAGTTTCGGCCTTTATCGCATCCACTAAATGGCATCTTGTTCACTCCTGTGGTGCACGACGTATGGTGTCTAGGTTTCTGGAAGTCACTCTTTTGGTTTAGTGCTACGGACTGCCTCATCCATGTTGACTACGTAGAAGTGGAGCGAGGTGGTGACAGTCTGCATTTTGGGGAGGACCACTTATTGACCTATGTTATGTGTTGTGCATGTGAGAGACTCGCTCGTTACAAGGGATGATAACAATTGAATCATTGAATAAAGTAAAAGTATCCTCGGTTTATTTCTGTTCTATTGAAATATTAATTTCACATGCTGAGTATTGGGAGGAAGAAACCTGTGATAACATTGTGCTTGTTTTTAAGAAAATGTTGGTTTTTCTTTGCACAGTGTTGTAGAACATCCTTATCCCTGATGAACAGGAAATTCAGAAAAGGTATGATGCAGTGACTTCTTCTAGCGTCATCTGTATAAGGTTGAAATATCTAGAAACAGTGGCCAGCATATTATCCAAATAATGAGTCAAGGAAAGATATCAGTTAATAAATTCTTCTCGAGGTGTTTCCGAACATTGTTCTAAGAGGGGATGCATAGCTATTCCTAATTTTTGTGCATAGACCAGTAGTCATGTCTTGCTAGAGAATTATTTTATTTATGATGAGCACACTGTTAAGCCTAGTAAGAAGGTCTCCCGAATGCTGCAAGTATAAGCTGCTTACTGTTCCCAACATTCTGCACATTCTGCTGGTTTGTAGTGTGCACTGCTCCTCCCGGAAGTGACCAGGCGTGAAGATATCTTCAGTTTAAGAATCTTAGAGAGTTTACAGATATTTACAGGTTTGGCTTCAATAGGGAGGAGGTACAAGAATTTGCTTCCCTTTGTAATACACCTGAAAACCTTCTAAATTTCTCTGAGGAAAGGAACAGAGTCTCGGTGCAGTGTTGAAGGGGATGGTCTCTTAGGTGTCGCGATAGTTTATGAGATCTATTTTCGCCTGATAGTCTTCATTTTTAAGACTAAGCACTCCTCCTCCTCCATCTATGTCAGCAGTAATAGGTTAAGCACCCCCAGTAAAATAGTGCCACTTAAAAAGAATCTGACAAATCAGTCTAAGAATGAAAGCTACATCGGATGATCACGTGAACAATGTGACCTTGAAGAATCTGGAACAATCCACGGAAGGAAATGAAAGACCCAAAGGAACTATTTACATAGCATCACTGATAGAAACATCTGTACAAATGATGGAATGGAAAATATTTACAAATTATGGGTTGTATACGCAAATGTGTTTATCAATAGTATTAGTTATACGAGTGGGCAGCCGATAATAAGCCCTCTTCTGAACACTGTGCCTCAACATTTATTTATGAAAGAACTAAAAATGAAGTGTTAATTATCTGATTAATTATACACATTTGCATCATCTGGGTATCTTTATCATGTAGACGTTTCGCCATCCAGTGTCTTTATCAGTACAATACAAGGACATAATCTGAAGATCAGCAATACATATAGTCAGTGAGATACGAGGTAATTAGTCACTGAGCTTAGTAGCATGTAGGCTGATGGAATGATTACCTAGTCTTTCAC
Organism: Cherax quadricarinatus; assembly: GCF_038502225.1. Taxonomy (NCBI): domain Eukaryota; kingdom Metazoa; phylum Arthropoda; class Malacostraca; order Decapoda; family Parastacidae; genus Cherax; species Cherax quadricarinatus. The sequence goes on from NC_091298.1 coordinate 33,180,532, forward strand.
TGTCTTTACAGTGTTCAGATAATGTCCATGTATTGTACTGATAAAGCCACTGGATGGTGGAACGTCTACAAAAGAAAGATATCTAGATGTTGCACATGTATGTAATTCATCTTTTTTTTGGTATTATATACCACTGACGCACATGTTAATTACCTATTAAGTTAATTAGTGTTCCAGTCGTCAAGGTAGATGACTTGAGCCAAAAAAAAAAAAAGAAAAAAAAATGAAAGTGATTATATGTATCCATGGAGAACCTCTGTCTACATCAAACTGTAAATTTGGGGCTGTATTTAATTAATTAGAAAGGAATGAATATGAGTGTGTTTCACCAGTATTCATTAAAAAAACGCTTGTTTCGCTTCCTAATATACGAAAAAGTAAATAAATGTTAGAATATTTAGAAGTTATAAATTATTAAACGTTGTCATACAAAAAAATATGAAGAAACAGAACCGAAAATATGTACAGAAAGTTGGACCCACAATGCACTGGGTGTGGCAAGTAAGTGTAAAGCTCACTATGTCTGATATTGATGGTTGAAAAACAATCATCGACCAAGGGATCTCCGGATATCAATTGAAATACGAACTTACGGATGGATTATAATTTTGGAGTCATAGGAGGACGTAGGGCATATAGTCTCTAGTGACCTATCGCAAAGATGTGTGTGATTGATCAACAACGATTTGCTTTGGTAGAAGCCTCAAGTCAGGCATCTAAAGTTGGTAATAGGTCTTGGTCGATCTAGATCGCTGCTGGGTAAGATAATTGCAATATTTAGGCTCTCATTCTGTCTCAAGGAATTTTTTCCCGATGTCTTAAATACACTTCAATTAGCGTTATTTAATATTCTAAGACATATTATTTATTAAGATAAATGGGGAAAAGGGAAGTTTTCCAGGATAATTGTGAGGGAAAAGTTCATTAGAAAAGATTGGTGATAGTTTAATTGGTTGAATACTTGATCTGAAAGGTGTGTGTCCTTACCTCTACCCGCCCCTTTTTCCACCTGGTGGGAGTTAACATGGGACCCTCCTGACGAATCAACATACTTGGCTTTCTGCTCCCATCAAGCCTGTAAGTATTGAGTTCCACTCTTGTTAATGTCATACTGAATTGGGGTTTTAGTTGATTTAACCGGACCTGAATTAACGAACGTATTATAACAAAATTCTTTATGTTCTCACCATTTTTTTAAAGGTTTTCTGCCTATCATGCGAGTGACTGCTTGTCCGGATTACAACTTTTCGTTATTCTTTTCTAGGCGAGACAAGGCGGACAGAGGGATCTAGGCATAGATCCGAAACGTAATCCTCATCCTTTAGGGAACTCTGCAGTTCTTGTACAGCTTTGGCTGATCAGTGGTTTTTCTTGAACGTCCTGCAGCCAAACTCTATTTCTTACGCCACCAACAGTTCACTGTGGTGAATATTGGCGTCTATCCTATATCGGGCGGAACTTCAGAAAAGTCACGTCCACCAATGACTACAGTGTCTTTACACCTTTGAGTATTCATCAAACTCCCCGCAGCAAATCTCCATCTGTTACGCCGCCAGCTATTTACCTTGTTGAATATTGGGGTCCATACTGCCTTGGGCGGAACTTCACAATAGTCACGTCCGCCAGTGACCACCGTGTTTCACCAGCAGCTTCTAGTTCCAAACCCACAAGTGATACCTGAGCTACTTACCAATAACATCGGCACACTGGCAGACCACCTGTTCTATATGTATATTAAATTTGTTTCACTATAGTTATTCATATATTTTATTTTTCATTATATGCTTCAGATAAGACTATTTAATGTTTTTTTCCAAAGGTTTTGCTTATTATTAACAGAATTGTTTCTTTTGTTATAATTTATTTTTCTAAGGTTTCTTTTCATGAGGAGAAATCGGCCCTTTCAAATACTTTTCAGGGTCTGAGAAGCCGTTACACTTTCACAGTAATTTAGTTTTCCCTGTAAATCAGTGTAACGAATCTTCAAAAGATACGTCACATCGTGAGGTGTCAACATGTCGAATATTAATCAATTAGCTAAACGATTTTAGAACACCCACCTAATGTGTTTAGAAATGTATATTTTTTGTCCCTTCAACAAATTTATGACAGTTAAAATACATAAAGCCTGAAGCAGTCACCGAGAAATCAAGAGTTGCAAAGCCTCCTGCAGTCACGAAGCTTCCAATAGCAATACAGTCTGAAGCAATCAAGAGGATCTTACGAGCAACAGAACCTCCAGCAGTAACACAAGGTTTAGTAGTCACTATGACTCCAGCTGTCATGAAAACTTGACCATCAGTGAAGACTCCAGCAGTCACGAAGAGCTGCAATCACATAGATTCCAACAGCCGCGATGACTCCAGCAGTCACGAAACTTCCAGCAGCAAAGAAGCCTGCAGCAGTAACAGTGAGTGCAGCAGTCAAGAAACCTTCAACAGTCATAAAGCCTCCAGCAAGCACTAGGCATGTACTAGCCAGCTAAGAAGTTTCTGGCAGTTACAAATTTTCTGCACTAACATTCGGCATTCTTCGTGCACTCACCTCACGATATCTGTAACAAAGAGCTTAACAAAAGATCCTAGGGGGAATCTTATCACATCAAATGCCTTATTCTCCCACCAGGATCGTTCGTAACAGCTACTCCAAATTTTCATCTCAGAATACATCCCGACTGCATATACCGTAAAGGAAAAAAAAACTATTTGGTAAGGGTGAAACAAAGATATTGATATTGTACACAGGAGCAGATGTGAGTGAAGGCGAGATGAGTACAGCTTCAACAACAGGCAATACTCATCTTAGGATATTGGAAACTGTTTATCGACTATCGACGAGGATCATCGCTTTAGAGATATCAGTATCGGAGTCAGCGTTACATTTCCAATTTAGTTCGTCTTCGATGTTCATTGTTAAGATGATGCTTTCCTTCTGTCTGACCCCAGCGAAATGATCGCACAATACGCGAGACCAGACACAGCCCACATTCTTGAAAAATTAATGTGCTACATACGTTAAAATATTTTCAAAGAGAAAAATTATGTGTGCGTGTGTGTGTGTGTGTGTGTGTGTGTGTGTGTGTGTGTGTGTGTGTGTGTGTGTGTGTGTGTGTGTGTGTGTGTGTGTGTACGTACTCGTCTAATTGTACTCACCTATTTGCGGTTGCAGGGGATGAGTCACTGTTCCTGGCCCTGCCTCATCGATGGTCGCCAGTAGGTCCACTCTCTTCCTGTTCCATGAGCTTTATCGTGTCTCCTCTTAAAACAATGTATGAATCCTGCCTCCACTGTATCACTCTCCAAATTGTTCCACTTTTTGACAACTCTATGAGTAAAGAAATGCTTCCTAACATCCCTGTGACTCATCTGAGTTTTCAACTTCCAGTTGTGACTCCTTGTTGCTGTGTCCTATATGTGAAACATTTTGTCATAAGAACATAAGAAAGAAGGAACACTGCAACAGGCCTATTAACCCATGCGGAGCAGGTCCATGTCCCCCCCCAGGATTAGACCAATGACCCACCCAGTCTGGTCATCCCCACTCAAGGATGGAGCACTGTACCAGACCCAGCAGCACAAGCTAGTCAGGTCCAACTCACACCCACCCACACCCACTGTCCTTATCCACCTTGTCAATTCCTCTCAGCATTCTGTATGTCGTTATTATGTCCCCCCTTTCCTGTCTGTCCAGTGTCGTCAGGTTGAGTTCCCTTAATCTCTCATCATTGGATATACCCCTCAACTTCGGGACTAGTCTTGCAGACTTTTTCACTTTTGCACATGTGTCTAATTTATCAACATGTCGGTTCTCTGAACCATTCATCTACAAACCTGTTAGACACTGCAACTTCTTGGGATCTTAATACTTAGGAATTCTTCGCTTGCCTAATTCTTGGGCACGACCTACTTCCACATTGAACAAATGTAACACCACCTATGACTGCTACACCTCTCCTGCCATACGGTTTATAAGCTGCTTCTCCGCTCATATGCCGTATTCTATTCAAGATTGATGGACTGAACACATCGACTCAAGGTTGAGGGACTGATTACCTCATTCTCCTCCTGTTCTTCAAGTTTCTCCTAAGTATGGACTGATGAAGCCACTGTGTGGCGAAACGTTTCCTCAATAAAGATACGCAAGAGTTGCACATGTGTCTAATTTATCCACTTTTTCTAATTTCTTGACGTGCCTGACCAGGTGTGGGTGCCATACTAGTGCTGCATACTCCAGTATGGGCCTCACGTACACGGTGTACAGTGTATTTAATGACCTCTTACTCAGGTATCGAAGCGTTATGCTTAAGTTTGCAAGGTGCCCATTTGCTGCAGCAGTTATTTAGTTGATGTACCTCAGGAGATATGCTCGGTATTATACTCATCCCAAGATCCTATTCCTTGAGTGTGGTTTGTAGTCTTTGGCCCCCTAGCCTGTATTCCATCTGCTGTCTCCTTTGTCTTTCTCCAATCTTCATGACTTTTCACTTGGTGGGGTTAAACTCCAGGAGCCAATTGCTGGACAAGGCTTATAGCCTGTCCAGATCCTTTGTAGTACTATCTGATCCTCATCCGTTTGAATTCGTCACATTAACCTCACATTGTTTGCAAACAGGGACACCTTTGAAGCTATCCTTCCGTTATGTCATTCATATATACCAGAAACAACAACGGTTCAAGAACTGACCTGCGTGGAATCTCGCTCGTTACAGGCACCCACTCTGACGCCTCGTCACGCACCGTCACTTGTCGTTTCCTTCCTGTCAGGTATTCTCTGATGTATGTGTGTGTGTGTGTGTGTGTGTGTGTGTGTGTGTGTGTGTGTGTTTGTTGGAGTGAATGTGATAATGTAAATGTGTTAGCGTGTATGTGTACTCATCTATTTGTACTTACCTGTTTGTGGTTGCACGGGTCGATTGACAGCTCCTGGCCCAGTTTCTTCTGTGGTCGTTAATAGGTCCACTCTTTCCCTACTCCAAGAGCTTTATCGTACCTCATGTTTGGATCATGCCTCCGCTGCATCACTCACCAGATTGTTCCACTTCCAGACAACTCTAAACTGAAGAAATACTTCCTAACATATCTAGGACTCATCTGCGTTTTCAATTTCCAGATTTGTCCCCTTGTTCGTGTGTTCCATCTCTGAAACATTCTGTCCCTATCCACTTTGTCAAATTTCCCTCAGCATTTTATACATCATTAACATGTCCCTCCTTGATTGCAGTTTTGTCAGGTTGTTTTCCCTTTACATCCCCGTGACTTATCCGAGTTTTCATCTTCCTGTTGTGAATCCTTGTTGCTGTGTTCAATCTCTAAAACATTCTGTCCCTATCCACTTTGTCAATTCCTCTCAGTATTTTTATGTCGTTTAATGTCCCCCCCCCCTATCCCTCCTGTCCACCAGTGTCGTCAGGTTGATTTCCCTTTATCTCTCCTCGTAGGACATACCCATAGCTCTGGAACTAGTCTTTTTGCAAACTTTTGCACTTTCTTGAATTTCTTAGCGTGTTCGACCTGGTGTGCGTTCCATACTGGTAACGGTGTAGTGTTGTGAATGACTCCTTACTTAGATGTCGGAATGTATTTCTTAGTTTTGCAAGGCTCCTACATGCTGCAGTTATTTGATATACACCTCAGGGGATGTGCTCTGTATGATGCTCACCCCAAGATCCTTTACTTTGTGTGAAGCTTGCAGCCTTTGGCCCCCGAGCCTGCGGTCTTTGACCTTCCCCAATCTTCCTGACTTTGCACTTGAAAAATATAAACGTATCGCCCTTTCTGCTTCAGAGTATGGCAAGTAGGTGTCGGCCAACGTAGAGGCACAGGTGTAGTCCCATGCAATCTGCTTACCATCCTTCCAGGGTAGTATGTTTACACTATTTTGACCCATTTGGTATCTGTCAGACCTCAGTACTTGAGGTTCCCGTTTTGCCGGGCAACGGGCTGTGGCGAGACTTCTCTTGATGACGTCGTTAACCTCCTCATGTCCGGCATACTTCCCTTCTGATGTATGACAGACGAGACCATGTAGTCTAAACTCATCAGCTGACGCGGTGCCGCAAATGCACCTATGTTCGGTGAGTATGAGGGAGGCTAGGCGAAGAACTATACCAATCTGAATAGCCTGTGGGTCGATTCGAGTACCCAGGGAGAAACTGAGAGCAGCTGAAATTAAATCTTCTGAACGTGGTCCCTTCATCGCTAGGAAACGAGCTTTGTCCTTTCTAGATGCGTTGTTGAGCATTGTGCTGGAATTTTTTTCCACAATTGGTTTGTTCCAGTGCGTGGCTGCTTAGATGAACTTTGGGTCGTGAGCTCCTACAACACTTCTCAGGGATTCAGGGACAATCTTCTTTACATGTTCACTGGTAGCCAAACACGAAGACAGAAATGCACGTAAAGCTACGTGCGTTGCGTTGCGCACCCTTATGTGTACTAGTCGCACTTGAAGAGTTGCTTGATCCCATTGGTGATCTTCCAGTGATAGAGTCGAGGCCTTCCTAAAGATAGATCTCAGGAGTGCTTCACATTCACTGAATGTGAGGTTGTCAAATGAGGGTGCTCACCTCAAGAAGTTAGTCTTAGCAGAATTAGACACCTTGTGAGAAGATACAGTGCATCATAGGCATCCAGATTACTTATTCATTTTTCGATCCTTTTCAGGTCATTCAATCCTTGAGGACTGTGCCGATGGCTTGATGAGCCAGCGGTGCTCCTAATAGGATGCTCTTGGACGGGGTGGTACTTGAGGCTTCAGGAAGGACTGTTCGCACAGCTGCAATTATTTCCTTGTTTGTGATGATTTCACACTTGGAGGGACTGAGAATGAGTCGTAAGGCCTTTTCCCTGTGACTTCACCAGTTGTAGGTCCTCTAGCAGGGAATCTTCCTTACCTGCCACAGTGCCATCATCCAGATACCAGATACTGAGTTCGCTGAGCAAGCTGGTAGTTCCCTTACCCCCATGCAGAAGATAAATGGAGTGAGAGGGGTCACCCTGCTGAACCCCCTCTGATAAGGGGATTTCATGCTCACCAAATAAAAGAATTGAAATTTTGCTGTAGCCGGCTGAAATGGAAAAAGACTGGGGAACTGCACTCTGACAGCTGGCAAGATTACATCTCTTTTCATCATGTTAAAGGCATTCCTAAAGTCTAGTTTAACCAAGTCCATGTCTTCTGCTAAGTCCCTGATGTAAGCCCTTACTGTATGAGCTGCTGCTTCACTGCTCTGAGAGACCCCAAAGCCCAATTAATTTGGCTGGAGTGAACTGGCGGATTCTGTGCGAACATGTCTTACTGTAGCTTCGGCAACGAGACAGCGAAGAGTGTTACCAACAGCAATGGGTCTGATTCTCCCATCCTTCTTCAAAGCGCATAACGAGGCTCCCCAAAAAAGTTTAATTTCTTCAATAATTCGTCCCTCCTGGCAGTTGTTGGCGAAGGTTAACTCAGAAAGTAGAATTGATTCAGCTGTTCCAAGCACCAGATTTACCATCTCTTTGATGTGTTGTGCTACCTCCGGCAGATCCTGCTGGAAATAACACTATTGCTTTATAAACTTCTGATTCAGTCAAAATTAACTGTCCAGTGATGGGATCATTATCAGGGTTGTTAATAATACTGGTCTTCCTGGTTGGGAGCTTGTCTGTTAGTGCCTGAGCTCTGGCCTCATCTTTGGGAGCAACTGTGTCGTCACTTGTCATTCTAATTGCTTCCACTTTTTTGCCTTCAGTTTTTTGCTAACCTGTACACAGGTTTTCTCATTTTCACTGGAAGTTTCTTCGGTCTGCCTCGGTGATTTTTGCGATGATGGGGCAGAGGGATACAATTGTCTGTTCTTGGGTAGTTACGCACTGCTGTGATGACTAATGTGGTTAGCAATTTGCCGCATCTTGCAGGAACTGCTAGACAGACGTTGCCAAATAGGAGCAGGTTGCGCCAAGCCTTAATGGTGCCCAGGGCTTCTAAGTTGATGGAACCTCCATTTTCCTGGTTTAGAATGCAATTTCAATAAAACAATACAACTACTGAAAGGCAAAGATGAAATAATTAAAAAAATTACTTCCACTGATCCTTCTTTGCCCTATATGTATGGATTAATAAAAACGTCCAAACCAGATAATCCAGTTAGACCAATTAATAGGTTCATAGGTTCAGTTTTTTATATGTTATCTAAATGGCTTGTTGATAATTTGAGCCCTATTTTTGGAAAAATTTCTAACTTTAATGTTAAAAATAACATAGACTTAGTGAATAAATTAAGCACCTTGATTGACTTAAATGACTTCAACATGGTTAGTTTTGATTTTTCTTCCTTGTTTACAAAAGTTCCAGTTGATGAATTATTAAGTTTCTTATCTGAAAAACATGTTAATTACGATTTAACATTGCCAGTTCCTACTATCATTAAACTTATTAAACTTTGCACTGTTGATGCAAAATTTGTATTTAATGATGAATTTTACACTCAGAAGTTTGGTATGGCAATGGGAAATCCTCCTTCATCTGTTCTTAGTAACTTATACATGAAATTTTTTGAAACATGACTGCTTAATACAATCCTTCCTAACAGAGCTAAATGATTTAGATATGTTGATATTTTGTGTCTTATGCCCAAGAATGTAGATATAAACCATTTCCTTGTTAAATTAAATAGCTTAGCCCATTCTATAAACTTTACTGTTGAGTTCGAAGCAAATAACTCATTGCCTTTTCTAGATGTTTTAATTATTAAGAGTAACAATGACTTTAAATTTAAAATTTACAGAAAACCTACAAATAACTGGTCCTATGTACACTGTTATTCTTCACATCAAGATCGAGTTAAACTGTTGGTTTCCTCATCAATGTTTTTTCAGAGCTTCACGTATTTGTAGCCAAGAGTTCATAGATGAAGAAATATCCAAAATTTATGAAATAACTAATGTTCTAAAATATCCAAGAAACGTAATTGATAAATCTTTTAAAATTGCTAGAAATACTTTTTACAATCCAAAAAGGGACAACCAACCGTATTTAATTAAAAATACATTGGTTCTCCCTTACCATGAAAACTTGGCTGATGTGCCTTCTCTTCTTAAGACCTTTAATATCAAAATTGTATTTAAAAATCATGATACGGTAAAAAAAAAACTTTTAAGAATTCCGCCCAAAATGCTGACGGATGTGCATAAGATTCCCCGTAAATTTTGCGATAAAGTTTATTACGCTCAAACTGGTAAAGGTCTCGAACTAAGGTTGAAACAACATAAATATAGCATTAGAACTGGACAAGAAAGTTGTATCAAAGAAATCCATGGTCGACAGGAATATAATCTTATCATGTTTCATAAAAAGCAGTTTTGAAAATAATATATTTCCTTTGGTTTATATAAATTGGATTCATTTATATTTAATAAAATTTGGGAAGAATTTAATGATACATTAGACAAGTAATAAATCTTAATTCATGGGTAGAGTATTAGGTGGGTTCCACAGAGTTGGGTGTCGTCACGCGTGTGTAAGGTGTTGCTTTGTTGTGGTCACGTGACGGTGAGGTGTAGTCTTGACCCTTTATATGCCTTTGATGTTTTGTTTATTATATCTATATCTATGTCTATATATCTATGTATATATATATATATATATATATATATATATATATATATATATATATATATATATATATATATATATATATAAGAGTGAACTGACCTTGGATATACGTAGCAGTATTTAGGTAAAAAGAATGATTTAATTTAAGTTAGGTTAGGTGAGTTTCTAAGTGAGTTTTTGTCAAAAAATAAAAAAATAAATAAAAATCTTTATATCATTGTCAATGAAAAGATGGTCTTACTTTGTGCAAAAGACTTTTGGGAAAGTTTAATTTTTAATAGAGTTCGGCCTATTCGGCAAGTTCAGTACGATCTATATATCGGGCACATAACCTCATGAAGTATGATTTATTTAACGGTTTCTATTATAATCAATTGCAACTACAACAGGTTGGCATCTGCTGCTAATATTAATTGCTAAAGTTAAGTCTTTAATTTCCCAAGTTTAGACCTAATAATGTGTATTTTAGACATAAAATTTGAAATGCAACTATTTGTTGCAGGAAACACTGCAACATATAATCAACATTAGTACCCAACCTCCAAAACCTTAGTTTAGTAAAACTAATAACATCCAGATTGATCTAGCACACCTTGCTGGCTGACGTGATGGAAAGTTTTCGTAAATAACCAAACTGACATTGACCAAGCGTCCTGTGAGGTCACAGCATCACAACACTGTAGCCACTGCATCCAAGCATTATTTAAATTATCGGCTGATGACCGCAGCATGCAGTGTCATCTGTTATTCGACGTTGATGGTAGCAACATATAGTGTCACCTTTGTATTGTGTTTAAATGGGATCAGCATGCAATGTCTGTCGTCGTGGCTAACAGATGCACGAGGCAACTGGAGACTCGTTATTTGTGTTACTTTTCTAATGGTGGTAAGAAGCAATATCAACATCCTCACTCGTGTGTAGAGGCTTATAGTGGAATCATGCAGCAACAACCTCGTTACCTGTGTTAAGAAGCTGACAGTGGCAGCATGCTAAAGTAGCACACAAAAATGAAAGTGTTGCTTGCAACTGCTCAACTCGGAAAGAGTTAAACAGTCAGTTTCCCTTAGTTTTCAAACTACTTTCGTTGGTAACCTCTACGTACTCTGCAGTTTCGTTATATTTGATAAGGTGATAACCTTAAACTATTGACACGTTCTTGTAGATTGTGACATATTCTCCAAGATGGACCTAAAGAAAGTTGTGCATAATGTTCTAGAAAATCTTCACTAGGATTCCTGAGAGCAGATTTAAATGATCTTTAAAAGGAGCAGAGCCTTGATACTTCTTGAAATGCTCTTTATTAATGAATTCAGAGACTCCTTCCTTTTCCATGGATACAGTTTGATTACATCTAAACTCTAGTTATAGCTTTTCCTAGTAAGAAAAATTGAATTTCACATATACCTCTAAAAATATCCAGTTATATTCTTCTGTTAATTTTCCTTGTATGATGCTACCCATAAAATATTTTTTTATCATCTTGTCTGCTGAGTCAAACTCCACAGTTTGTTTTCTGGGTAAGGTCTTCTCACTGATTTTTCTTTTCTCATTGGTATGTATTTGTCAGTGTTCGGTTCAATTAGCTGCAGTCCTTTCACTCTCACTGCCTTTTCAAATCATCTGGCAGCTTTTCATGTCCTCTCTTATTGTTAATTGTCTGTCGTGAGTCATATCCAAGAAAAACAAAGTGTATAAAAACAGCCAGTTCTGCTGGAAGTTATGTACTATGTAATTGAGGTCTTCAGGGAAGTCATATTTTCTTTAAAAATTTAAGTCTATCTGGATGTTATGTCGTGTATTATTTGTATAAGACATCCCAGGTCTGTTGGAAGTAAAGTACAGTGTAAGAAATTCCTGTCCTTCTGAAAATCTCATTTCGAAAAAAAATCAGTACTGTTAGATGTCATATTCTGAGTAATAAACACCTGCTCTACTGTAATTCATTTCCTCACTATGAAACATCTGTCCTGTTGGACGTTGGGTATGAAATTCTCTTTCTACTCAAAATATTCAGGACCAAAAAAAAAGACACAAAGCGGAGGTAATAAGGAAAAGTCCACACAAAACGAAGGTAATAAGGAAACGGCCACATAAAGCGGAGATAATAAGGAAATGATGTAAAGATCAAAGTGCAGAGCCTGATTCCAGTTAATAAATACAGAAATATAATATAAAGCTTCCATAACATTGGAAATCGTTGCTGTCCTTTTCCGTGATCTTGAAAATGGTAACGTTTATTCATTGGTAATAAGGGTAACGGCGTCGGTACTAAGCATCAAAATGTTTGAACTCTGTCTTTAATGAGTAAAAAATAATCGCCAAATGATCAACTAAGGTAATGTTTTTGTTTACTGGATGAAGAGATACATCAGCATTCATAAAAGCCGTTATACTAATTGCTCAGAGATACATAAACGGTTATAAGAGTCAGTTATTTAAATATGGATTATAGGTTCTTATTGTGTTCACAAAGTCAGTATTGTAGCCTTTCCCAAGCACGTTAATGGAGGTCGTAAAGTCTGCTGTTATGACCAGGGAGGGACAATGGCCACTATGAACTAACCACAGTAAAACCATCATGATTATTCAATATTTTGTGTCCTTTGAACATTATGTTGTAGCTTAATGGTAGAGAACTTGACTCATAAGTAAAGGAACTCTAGGTCGATTTCCATGTGAAGTACGACATATTAGCAAGTTTCATCAGCAAGTTCCTGTTCATCTAGCGGTAAATAAATATACGAGATTTGGCCAAGTGTTGTGGGTTACTACCTATGGGTTGGAAAGGTATTTAAGGGAGAGTTGGGCTTTGAGATAAGTTTATTTAGAGTATTTCCTCTTTATCTGCAAATTTAACAGTGTACTAATGCAGACATTTATTACTGAAGGTTTAAAAGCCTTGCATTTCAGGTTCAAATAAGAATTTGTTGATGAAACATAAAATAAAGAGTGATTTGACTATATGTATTGCAATAACCCTTTGAGAAAGCGCAAGCGAAATCAGTGTTAGAATATCCAGGATGGCATCTACGTGCTACTGTCCTACGTGCGCGTCAGTGGTATACACTGACGCGCACGTAGGACAGTAATCTACAGAATCCTTATCACACAGACTTGAGGTATGTTCTGGTGCCTTGCCATGCCATACAACACTGTGCAAACTACTGTCATTCACTGTTCAATCGGCCGCTGCAAAACTTGAGCCTCTGATTCTTGAAAGATTCGAAGAATTGCTCACGTTCAGCTTCAGAAAAATCGTTTTACGACCAACACAGATATTTATACACTGAAACGTCCTTTAAAATTACGACGCTATTGTCTCCTCTCCTTCACCTCACTGTCACCTGCAATCATGGGAGGACGCTGTCACATGCAGTCTCGAAAAATTAAGGTTCTAGCCATTTTTGAAGGTCAAGATTGGCTAAGAGTAATTCAAAACAGGAGGCTTTATGAATGAAGAGTAAACCATAAAACAGGTGGGGTTTGAAGCTCTGGTGAATGAATCGTAAAACTCCAGGCCAGTGTGTTAGCCACTGGACCAGCTGTCTACAGTATATATATCCAACTAGGTACATTTCTGTACAGAATAGGGAGGTTAGCATGGGTTCCACTAGGGCCCATGCTAATGCATTGATTTTATGACTCACTCGCCATGGGTTCAAACCCCACCCGTCTCATGCTTTGTTTACAATCGTATTATTACGACTTATTGAGTCTTTAATGAAGAATATTTGTCATTTTTTCTTCTTGCTTTATGTTTATCCCACATACTGGCAAGACTAGCAATTAAGGCTATGAAATTTCTATAATGCGAGTTGTCTTGTAACACAAATCTATCACTGAATGAATCCCCAGAAGCGCACAAGTCCCTTACCTATATCTGCAAATACTGTAGAAAGTTCAGAGACTCGGTTCACTTATTGTCTAGGAGGTAAGAGGAATGACCAATCATGAAAAAGTAAATTATTATGTAAAATTTAATTTTTCATAAAAAAAAGAAAACAAAAGAGTCTAGATATAAAAAAGTCCCTCTACAACAACCATTGTAAGAGGGAAATTATGCAAAAACACGTTTATTTTAACTTGATTTCAAGGTAAAAGGCACTATTCACTAGACGTTATAAATTGATAAATTAGACACATGTGCAACTCTTGGGTATCTTTATTGAGGAAACGTTTCGCCACACAGTGGCTTCATCAGTCCATACAAAGGAGAATCTTGAAGAGCAGGAGGAGAATGAGGTAATCAGTCCCTCAACCTTGAGTCGATGTGGTCAGTCCATCAATCTTGAATAGAATACGGCATACGTGCTGAGAAGGAGCTTATAAACCGTTGGCAGGAGAGGTGCAGAAGTCATAGGTCGTGTAACATTTGTTCAATGTTGAAGTAGGTCGTGCCCAAGAATTAGGCAAGCGAAGAATTCCTAAGTATTAAGATCCCATGTCGGTTCTCTGAACCATTCATCTACAAACCAGTCAGACACTGCAACTTCTTGGGATCTTAATACTTAGGAATTCTTCGCTTGCCTAATTCTTGGGCACGACCTACTTCAACATTGAACAAATGTTACACGACCTATGACTTCTGCACCTCTCCTGCCAACGGTTTATAAGCTCCTTCTCAGCACGTATGCCGTATTCTATTCAAGATTGATGGACTGACCACATCGACTCAAGGTTGAGGGACTGATTACCTCATTCTCCTCCTGGTCTTCAAGATTCTCCTTTGTATGGACTGATGAAGCCACTGTGTGGCGAAACGTTTCCTCAATAAAGATACCCAAGAGTTGCACATGTGTCTAATTTATCAACATGTCGGTTCTCTGAACCATTCATCTACAAACCTGTCAGACACTGCAACTTCTTGGGATCTTAATACTTAGGAATTCTTCGCTTGCCTAATTCTTGGGCACGACCTACTTCAACATTGAACAAATGTTACACGACCTATGACTTCTGCACCTCTCCTGCCAACGGTTTATAAGCTCCTTCTCAGCACGTATGCCGTATTCTATTCAAGATTGATGGACTGACCACATCGACTCAAGGTTGAGGGACTGATTACCTCATTCTCCTCCTGCTCTTCAAGATTCTCCTTTGTATGGACTGATGAAGCCACTGTGTGGCGAAACGTTTCCTCAATAAAGATACCCAAGAGTTGCACATGTGTCTAATTTATCAACATGTCGGTTCTCTGAACCATTCATCTACAAACGTTATAAATTAGTAAGAAAAAATTTACATCATTATAGGTTTGCCATAACTAAGGATATGTATGTCTTCTACAATTTTCAAAAAGTATCACGAAATTATGAGTTTTGACATGGCAACAGATAACCTTAAGTCAAGAGTGAGAGTGAAGCACAATGCTATACAGAAACTCACGTCAGTGAAAACTGGATTATTAAAATATTAAAGAGGAAAATCGTGGTGACAACTTTATTCCGTATAATCGTATCCAAATGAAGCCACATCACTAAGGACTGTTGGAGCAACAAGACATTATACAACATAAAACACAACTCCTCACTGTCTCAGAGGAGCTGCAAAACAAAGGCTTCATTACAATGGGAACGCTAGAAGAAGAAATATTTTTTTTCCATTTTGCTCCTCAGTTTGTATACGAAATCTTTTGTTTCCTTTATACCATATATGTTGATGTACATCTCGTGGAAGGAAGAAGCCAGGAGATCGTTCTGAATGTTAGCTGGAACCCAGTGACCATCATGGACGCAGGAATGTAAGTAAATGAGATCGTCGGATATATTTAGCTGAAACCTACGAGGTCTTCAGCTCATCCACGTCATTTCACACTAGTAATGATAAGAAGCAATGGGATTGGTTAAAAAATATTCAGATAAACGTCGCCAGTCTCAAAAGTTCTGTCTATTTTTAAAAGACTATACCACAGAATGTATGATAATAAAATAATGAAATTAAATAAATAATCGTACCACATATCCATTAAATGAATATGTGGTAGGATTATTTTGTCAACACCTGAAAAATCATTAAGTAGAAACTAAGAGTGGTCTTTATGAAGAACACAGGAATGAGCAAATACAGGAACACCATGATCTCAGGCTCGAGAATGATCACACAGAGTAGTTACATTGCGAGAGAACATCCAAGAGATCATAAAACTGCGAAAAGAAGTCAGGTGAGTTCAGGTGTTTATGGGAATATGGGGAGGGGACAGGGTTACAAATTATTGATGTTTATTATATTAATAGCGGAAAATTATTCTCAATTGCTTCGGTGAGGTGAAGTAGGGATCGTCCCAGAAAACTTTGGAGGGAGGAGGTAAAGGAGGTTTTGAGTAAAAGAGGCTTTGACTTCCAATAGGCTTGTGAGAGAGTGTTAGAGAGGAGTAAGTGGAGGCAAGTGGTTTTAATGACCAGAGGCGCTGTTGAAATGTGCGCAAAGTAACGTTTACAAATGGATTCAGGGGAGCCGATTAGCCACCCTTGAGTCCGGAAGGGGAAAATGCAGAGCCTGCACTCTGAAAGAGAAGAGCAGACTTTCTGGTTTGGAGGGTCATCTGAACATTATATACATTATATATATATATATACATATATATATACATATATATATATACATATATATATACATATATATATATACATATATATATATACATATATATATTTTTTTTTTTTATTATTTTTTTTATTATCACACCGGCCGATTCCCACCAAGGCAGGGTGGCCCGAAAAAGAAAAACTTTCACCATCATTCACTCCATCACTGTCTTGCCAGAAGGGTGCTTTACACTACAGTTTTTAAACTGCAACATTAACACCCCTCCTTCAGAGTGCAGGCACTGTACTTCCCATCTCCAGGACTCAAGTCCGGCCTGCCGGTTTCCCTGAATCCCTTCATAAATGTTACTTTGCTCACACTCCAACAGCACGTCAAGTATTAAAAAACCATTTGTCTCCATTCACTCCTATCAAACACGCTCACGCATGCCTGCTGGAAGTCCAAGCCCCTCCGTATCCCACCGAGGCAGGGTGACCCAAAAAGAAAAACAAAAGTTTCTCTTTTTAAAGTTAGTAATTTATCCAGGAGAAGGAGTTACTAGTCCCTTGCTCCCGGCATTTTAGTCGCTTCTTACAACACGCATGGCTTACGGAGGAAGAATTCTGTTCAAATTCCCCATGGAGATAAGCGGAAATAAACAAGAACAAGAACTAGAAAGCAAATAAGAGAAAAGCCAAAAATGTGTGTATATATATGTTTGTACATGTACGTGTAGTGTGACCTAAGTGTAAGTAGAAGTAGCAAGACGTACATGAAATCTTGCATGTTTAAAAGACGGAAAAAAGACACCAGCAATCCTACCATCATGTAAAACAATTACAGGCTTTCGTTTTAAGCTCACTTGGCAGGACGGTAGTACCTCCCTGGGTGGTTGCTGTCTACCAATCTACTACCTATATATATATGTATATTATATATATATATATATATATATATATATATATATATATATATATATATATATATATATATATATATTCTTAGACAAAATATCATCATATCAGTACCACTTAGCACTACTTGACTCAAGAAATCGTAATGACACGATTGCAAACAAACCATACCCCCGGCCGGGATTGAACCCGCGGTCATAGGGTCTCAAAACTCCAGCCCGTCGCGTTAGCCACTAGACCAGCTAGCCACAATAAGATTCATCCAACTAGGTATATTTCTACACCATAGGAAGGTTAGCACAGGCACCTCTGTGACCACAAATGCAACTTTTTACAGACGAATCTCCAGCTAGCGTGGCCGTGACGAACTCTAGCTCAAGTCCCTTCACTGCCGTCAACATGACGGGTTCAATCCCGGCCGGGGGTATGGTTTGTTTGCAATCGTGTCATTACGATTTCTTGAGTCATGTTGACGGCAGTGAAGGGACTTGAGCTAGAGTTCGTCACGGCCACGCTAGCTGGAGATTCGTCTGTAAAAACTTGCATTTGTGGTCACAGAGGTGCCTGTGCTAACCTTCCTATGGTGTAGAAATATACCTAGTTGGATGAATCTTATTGTGGCTAGCTGGTCTAGTGGCTAACGCGACGGGCTGGAGTTTTGAGACTCTATGACCGCGGGTTCAATCCCGGCCGGGGGTATGGTTTTTCCACTTAGCACTATTTGGAAGGATTTTGTTCAGCAGCTTTGTTTCAAAATATTCAAAATTCAAAATTCTTCACAATAGAGCTAAATACTAAGATATGTTGATGAAGTATTGTGTCTAATGCCTAAAAATAGAGATATAAACCATTTCCTTCTTGAATTATATAGTCTAAGTCATTCCATAAATTTTACTGTTGAGATTGAACATTACTAATTCCCTTTTTAAGATGTCTTAATTATTAAAGGAAACTATGATTTTAAATTCAAAATATACTGAAAACCAACAAATAACTGTTGTTATATGCATGATTATTCTTAACATCATGATAGAGTTAAACATTTTGTTTTCTCATCCTTGATTTTTGAGAATTTTGCGTTTTTCATCCCAGAGTTCGTAAATGAAGATTTTTTTTTTGGATTTATGAAATAGCTAATGATCTAAAATCCCCAAAATTCTTTACTGATAAATCCTTTAAAATTGCCAGGAATGAATTTTAAAATTCAGAAAAAGGACAAACACTGATATTCTACCAACAATATGTTGGGTCTCCCTGACCATGAAAATCTCCTAGATATACCTTCTTTACCTAAGAATTTTAAAAATCAAATTTGTATTTATAAATCATGATACAGAAAAAAAAAACTTCAAAATCATAATTCACAAAAAATGCTGATAGTTGGGTCTACAAGATTCCCTGTAAAAAATGTAATAAAATTTCTTACGGTCAAATCGGTAAAAACCTCGAACTAAAAATACAACATAAATATGTCATTAGAAATGGACAAGAGTGTCGGATGATCTGTTCATTAATGAAAGATTTTAACCATACAATTGATTTCAAAAGGCCGCAAAAGTTAAATCATGCAGGTCTATAAAGGACGAAAAGGCACAATACCGTGACTGGAGCAATACACAAATAACCCTCACAAAGGAGAAAGGAGCTTACGACGGCGTTTCGGTCCGACTCGGACCATTTACAATATCAGAAGTAGGTCAGTGTCGTACTGAAACGTTGCCGTTAGCTCCTCTCTCTTGTGTGATGGTTATTTGTATATTGAAGCAGATCTATGGTTGAACGAAATTTAACTGAATCTCGCTTCATAAAAAATAGTTTTCAAATGAACATGAATTATTAGTTTAGGCTTAAATAATTTAGATTCATTTATAATTAATAATATTTGAGAAGAATTTAAGCTGTGTTTGCCAAGTCCTCGATCATCCCACCGGCATCATAATGCTATTGGTATATTATTTTTAAAGGTCCTGGATAACGTGAGAAATCATGGAATTTCACCATATTTTTTTCAATGGCAATTTTGCATGTTGTGATATCTCTTGTTTACTCTGAGTAATTTTTAAGGGAACTCAACCTATTCGACAAGTTCATCTTATTTACTATGATTCTATATATATATATATATATATATATATATATATCTATATATATATATATATATATATATATATATATATATATATATAATGTCGTACCGAATATGTAAAACTGGTCAATTAGCAAGAACTCATTTAAAATTAAATCCTTTCTAAAATTTTCTCTTATACGTTTAAAGATATATTTTTTCATTAATGTTAATGTAAAAAAATTTTAGTTTTGCTCCAAAAGAATCTTAGAAAACTTACCTAACCTTATTATAACAAGAATAATTTATTTTAGCTTAACCCAACTAAATATATTTTAGATTTGTTTACAATAATTTAATATTAAACAAACACCGTGAAATATATTTATTTCGTTAGGTTCAGAATGATTTTGGCGAAATTATTGCATACACAAATTTTCACTTGTCCTATATGGCAAGATGAGCGTTGCTATTTAAGCCAAGATAGCAAGTTTTGCCTATTCGGCACGACATATATATATATATATATATATATATATATATATATATATATATATATATATATATATATATATATATATACATTATATATATATATATATATATATGTATATATATATATATATATATATATATATATATATATATATATATATATATATATATATATATATATATATTAGCCTAGAGTCATCCACACCATCGTGTGTCCTTGGGTAGCGAGTACAACATTCAGTTCCGGTAGATGCGTTACTCTTAAGGATCGTATGGTCCAGTGGATTAGGGTGTCATGTGTTTTCGCCCACCATGAGGCAGGCCAAAGCAGCATATACATATAAATATATATATATATATATATATATATATATATATATATATATATATATATATATATATATATATATATATATATATATATATATATATATATATGCAACAGGTGATTTCAGAAAATGCAAAACAACCATTATGAAAGAATAAAGAAATTCCAAGCGCTTTCGTGACTACTCACATTATCAAGAATATATATATATATATATATATATATATATATATATATATATATATATATATATATATATATATACATGTATATATATATATTTATATATATTTTTATATTTATATATTTATATATATATATATATATATATATATTTATATATATATATATATATATATATATATATATATATATATATATATATAAAATATATATAAATATATACATATATATGTCGTGCCGAATAGGCAGAACTTGCGATCTTGGCTTAAATAGCAACGTTCATCTTGCCATATAGGACAAGCGAAAATTTGTGTATGCAATAATTTCGCCAAAATCCTTCTCAACCTAACGAAAAAAATATATTTCACTGTGTTTGTTTAGTATTAAATTATTGTAAACAAATTTAAAATATATTTAGTTGGGTTAGGCTAAAATAAATTGTTCTTGTTATAATGAGGTTAGGTAAGTTTTCTAAGATTCTTTTGATGCAAAATTAAAAATGTTTACATTAACATTAGTGAAATATATATATCTTTAAACGTATAAGAGAAAATTTTAGAAAGGACTTAATTTTAAACGAGTTCTTGCTAATTGACCAGTTTTCCATATTCGGCACGACATATATATATATATATATATATATATATATATATATATATATATATATATATATATATATATATATATATAATGTCGTGCCGAATAGGCAGAACTTGCGATCTTGGTTTAAATTGCAACGTTCATCTTGCCATATAGGGCAAGCGAAAATTTGTGCATGCAATAATTTCGTCAAAATCATTCTTAACCTAACGAAAAAAAATGTATTTCACTGTGTTTGTTTAGTTTTAAACTATCGTAAACAAATCTAAAATATATTTAGTTGGGTTAGGCTAAAATAAATTGTTCTTGTTATAATAAGGTTAGGTAAGTTTTCTAAGATTCTTTTGGTGCAAAATTAAATTTTTTTACATTAACATCAATGAAAAAAATATATCTTTAAACGTGTAAGAGAAAATTTCAGAAAGAACTTAATTTTAAATGAGTTCTTGCTAATTGACCAGTTTTACATATTCGGCACGACATATATATATATATATATATATATATATATATATATATATATATATATATATATGTATTTATATATATATGTATGTATATATGTATGTATGTATGTATGAATATCGTTCCGAATAGGTACAACTGGTCAATTGGAAAAAAAACTCATTTAAAATTAAGTCTTTTCTAAAATTTTCTCTTATACCTTTAAAGATACATGTATTTTTTCGTCTATGTTAATGTAAAAAGTAATATTTTTGTTTTAAAAGAAGCTTAGAAAACTTCCTTAGCCTTATTATAACAACACAATTTAATTTAGCCTTACACAAATAACCTGCACATAGAAGAGAGGAGCTTACGACGACGTTTCTGTCCGACTTCGACCATTTACAAAGACTATGTAAATGGTCCAAGTCAGACCGAAACGTCGTCGTAAGCTCTTCTCTTCCATTTACGGGTTATTTGTGTATTTTTCCAGTCACGGTATTTGTTAATTTAGCCTTATCCAGTTAAACATATTTTAGATAAGTTTACGGTAATTTAATAATAAACAAACACAATAAAGTATATTTTTCTCGTTAGGTTCAGAATGATTTTTTGCGAAATTATTGCATACTCAATTTTTTCCTTCGCCTTATTCGGCAAGAGCGTTGCTATTTAAGCCAAAATCGCAAGTTTGCCTCTTTTGCACAACATATATTTACTGTATTATCAACCGCCAGAGCCACCAACTGTAACCCAGCTGAACGCCTTTTATCTCAGTATTTAAGCGATACCAATATATGTAAAATAACTGCAGTAAAATATAATGAAATTCCAGGTATATTCGTGATCACTCACATTATCGAAGAATAATATAGTAAAATTAATAGGCCAGGAGTAGACTTATCAGGCTGAGACATGACGTTACATATGACCTCTCACATGGCACAACACACCTAGCATATGAGTGACTCGTCAGGCATAAATTAAATTCCACTTAAATTCTGTTTATTATAAATGAATCTAACTTGTATAACCCTGAACTTATAATCATATTATATGTGTCGGTATAAAATACCGACACAGTGGAAATATAAACACTTAAGCAGTATAATTCGATTCTTTATTGCCAACGTTGTCAATAAAGGATCATATTATACTGCTTAAGTGTTAATATTTCCATGATTTCCACATACGTAAGAACGATTTATTGGCATGTGTAGATGCTACAGTGTTGCAGAGCACATTCCTGAAATTTATATTCCTTGAAATATTCATAAATGGTGTATAATAATTAAAAGAGGAATTCAATTAAGATGTGCAGGAATGATTTTACCAATTTTCTGTTTACATTATGGTAAAACTGTTCTTCCATTAAATCGTCATACTGAAGATAACTCCTCAATAAGTTTATATTTTATAGGAACAAATTTTGTCAGTATAATAAAATAGTTGGAAGAAAACGTGAACTCAATGTTTTCTGTACAGTAACTGCAGAATGCTCCTCCAGCTCGGTTTCAATCATTCATCGCTGTAATGTTCTCTCGAAGGAAATTTTATCTTTTTCTGTGGAGTCCATTATTCTCGATTTGCTAATTTCATTAAATGAATCGTGATACTGATATTCGTTCAGTAACTAAACAATGCCTTGTCAAAATACTAGTACTGAACCATTCTAGGAGAGGATGAAGCCCCGCCGCTTAGTCTGCCTAGACAAATTTTTTTTTTTTATTTTATTTAAAACTCAGGTACAAAAATATATGGGTACATAATCAATATGTAACAAGATACAGGCAGTGAACAATAATCAACTGACTACACAGTACTGAAGAAGCACATATATAATGACAGAACTGGCTGCTGCACTCAAATCAAACACCGCTTGTACGTACTGTGCTTCACATGAAAAGGTGGTCATACATATATATATATATTATATATATACACACACATATACATATATATATATATATACATATATATACATATATATACATATATATACACATACATACATATACACATACACATACAACCCACCCAGTAAAGCTTACACTCCCCCCCCCCCATAAAAACGTGCCACTTTCACCTTAAATACACAGTGACAAAACTCTTATACATACACATTTGCAAAAGCATTAAAAACTTCAATGACAATATATATATAAACACAATCCAGCCAGCCAAACGGCTGACACTATAATACAAGGAATGTCTGAACCTGATGGCTCACATCCACCATAGAACACAATCCACCCTACCCTAATATACCCTATGGTAATAATTAATATCGTGCACGGTGGTGGGTTTAAGACACTACCGATGACACTTCACCCCCCCCCCCACATGCCTAGTAACTGTGTCTGCCGTCACCACTCATAACCACCAACAGTCCTTGATAGTAATTAGCATCTTATATATCACCCTAAAAACACGCTACACACAAACCTACCACAATAATAAATAAATTTACACATTATTCCCTCCTGCAGACAGATTATTTACACCATATACATCATATCCTACAGAGAATGGACAACATTAGACATCTAAAATATGACATGTGTATCACATGACCTGCTATTGCAGAGATTACTTAAACTCCTACCCCCCCTCCCCCCCCAATGAAAAAAAAAAAAAAAAAAAAAAAAAAAAAAAAAAAAAAAAAAAAAAAAAAAAAACTGACCAGTTTCACCTGGCAATACACAAGATCAAAAAACTCATTCACTTGAACATATATAATGAAAATGTGAAAAAAAAACATCTGTAACAATATATAAGCAAAAACACCCCAGGCAAGATCTTACATTACATACAATACCAGAACGTTCCACTAGTTAAAAAACAGGTATGAAACCTCATTATTATGACAAGTTACATTGCTCATATATAGGTAGACATGTATAATTACAGGTTAAAATATTCTTATATACTAACATGTTTATGTACATCCTTACAAAACATGAAGGAATCCTTAGATAAATTATAATCATCGGTGTTCACAGTAACACCAAGACATTACATTGAATATCACATTGAATATCACCTCAACATTCTTTCCTCACACAATTCCACACACACTCACACAATCGTCCTCTGCAACAGCCCCCCCCCCCCCTGGGAAGGCCAGCCCGTTCATGCCCCTGACCGCTTATAAAGACCATAAATCCCTCAAAAGATAGTCCCTGTAGCCCTCCGAGAAATCCCTCTCCCACCTCCTACCATATATTTCCCTGTTGCGACACTTTGTTCTATAAAAGGATGCTGCTATGGCCATCCTACGTTCCTCCGCCCCTTTGTCTCTCATTGCCCATGATATATACACAAAATCAACCATTAAGTAAGCCACTGCCCTTTGAACCTTTACCCCAACCCCACCTACATCTAAACTAAGCGCTCTCAAAACCGACAACCCTTTCCCCCCCACATACCGGATTACTTTCCCTAACCATTCCCGCACAATCCCTAGGCTTTCACAAAAATAAACTACATGAAAAGCTGATTCATCTACCCCACAAACCTGACACACCCCACCCTCCCTTATTCGCCTATTTCGTAAAACAACCCCAGACGGCAATATTCCGTGAAGAAACCTATACATTACCTCCCTCACGCGTGGCCGGATGCGTAACCCTTTTAATCGGCCCCAAATGTCTTCCCATGCGTACATCGGGTACACTCCTTCCGTTGCCACTACCACCCTAGGCCATATCTTCCTCTCCATGGACCCTACCCGCATGTTTCTCGGCTCTCTGACCATCATCAATAGACGCAACAACTCCTCACCATCTCTCAAATCTTGTCCCTTCCACCATCTCCGAAGATCTCCCTGCAGCATCCCCAACCCTCCACTCCCTTCCCCCCGAGCCCTTAGCAACCCATGTTTCACATATACACACTTCAACCTTCTTTCCAAATGAATTAACCCCAGCCCTCCCAAGGCCACCGGAAGTGTTACCACCTCTCTTTTCAACCAATCGCATCCCGAACCCCAGATAAAACGGAAAACTCTGCTCAACAATCTCCGGACATCCCCATACACCAAAGGGTACAAAGCTGCCACATGCCATATTTTACTGTACAAAAGCACATTGACCACAATGACCCTCTGGTGTAGCGTAAGATGTGTCGGCCTCAATCCTGACAATCTTCCCAATACCCTATCTACAACACCCTTTGAATTATTCTCCCTCGCCATCTGAGCATTACCCATATACACAACTCCACAAATTTTCACCCGGTCCACGACACTCCACCTCACCCCCCCACCCCCGCCCTCCTGCCCATCCCATTCACCCAATATCATGAGCTTAGATTTATGCACATTCACTGCCATACCTGTTGCCATCCCAAAAACGTCTATAACTCTCTCCAGACCCTCCAATCCCTCCCTCCCACTCACTAGGACAGTTGTGTCATCAACGTAACCTATGATACTGGGACTCCCACCTCGTAAGTCCTCCCTTACCCCCTCCTGTATGCACCTTTCCACTGCCCTATAAAACGGATTCTGTAAACATGCAAATAATATTTGTGACAACGGGCAACCTTCCCTCAATCCCCTGCCCATTTTCACATGCAAACCCACCCTCCCATTTATCTGTACACACATCCCAGCTCCCCGATATAAAGTACGTGCCCAATTCACAATGTCCTCCCCGAACCCTTGCCACTCCATGATTCTCCACAGAGCCTCCCTCTCGACACTGTCATATGCCGTTCTCCAATCCAACGCCAATACCCCACGTTCCCCCTCTTGTGGACCCTCAATAAACCTTCTAATAACCCCATGCCCCTCATACATTGATCTCCCCGGAATCCCATATTGACCCCTCACTATTACCTTTCCAATGACCTTTTTTATACGATTACCCAAAATTTTTGCAAAAAGTTTGTAGTCTGCACACATGAGTGATATCATCCGGTAATCTCTCACTGTGCACTGACTTTCACCCTTTGGCACCAAAACTACTAGTGCTGTCGCCTGCAAAGGTCCCAACGCACCCCTCTCTTTTATGATATTAAATAATTGCACCAAAAAATCTTTTAATACTCCCCAATGCTGTATGTAAAACTCCGCAGGCAGCCCATCTATCCCCGGTGCTTTACCCCTGCTCATACTCATTAGAGCCGTCCACACCTCTTCCTCCACAATAGGCCCCTGTAACTGTTCCCTGTCGTCCCTGTCCAGCACACTCCGCACCCATCCCCCTGTCTCTCTTAAAGCCCCCTCTCTCACACCCACACTCCTCATATGTGTACTAAGCCAAGAATCAACATACCCTCCCATCCCCTCCGTTGTCACCAAATCTTGTCCCTCCCTATACCCCTCTATGTCCTCAAGAACTCTCAAACCCACCATTTCCATTGCAACGCGCCGGTGCCCCTGCCCTCGCAGGACACACGCCGATGGTCTATCACCCCACATGACCTCCTCCAACCCCCCTAAAACCCTTGCCGCATCAAACCTCTCATTTTGCACTTCCATTAGGCGTTCCTTCACTCCTTCTATGTCAGCCACAGGGGCTCCCATCCCCCCCCCTTCCTCTCTCATGATACTCCCTTAACTGCCCCTCAAGATACCTAATAAGCCCATAAGCCAACTGATTCTCGTGCCTTCCCTGTCGGACATAGAACTCTCGAATCCTCGTCTTCGCCGTCACATCCCACCATCTCAACACATCCCCATTGACTTCCATCCCTTCCCATAAGCCTTTCCACCATTGTGCAAATAGGACCCTCCCCTCAACATCTTGAAGCAACCGAACATTCAATTTCCAATAACTCTTATACCTGTTCGGCCGACCCTCCCATCCCAAATCCACCAAAACACCTCTATGATCAGAAAAAAAGACATCCAAAACCCTTACACTCCGCACCACAGCTTTCCTTGTCACGTATATCCTGTCCAGCCGTGCAGCATACCCCTGCCTCACAAAGGTGTGCTGCACCTCCCACGCCGCCCCCCCCCCTCTACATCCACCAACCCCACCCCGGTTAACAGGTCCCTCAGAACACCAGAACAATATCCTGCTCCCCTAGGTTCCACATCCTTGCGGCGTATAACGCAATTCCAGTCCCCTCCCACCACAGCTAATGCTGGAAGCGACCTTAAGTGATACACCAACACTTCACGTACAAACTCATTCTTCACTCGACTGTCCCCCTCCGCCGGACCATAAACACACACAAAAGACATCTTATCTCTTCCCCATGTTCCATCCACTCTTATAACCCTCCCCTCACCCCCCTCCTCACAATGATGTACAGTAAACGGGCTAGCCTCCCTCACCAAAATAGCCACTCCTCCTTTCAATCTCGTTGAGTGTGCCGTATATACACTATACCCCTCAATCATCAACATACAACCCGGCTTGTGGTTGTGCTCTTGCACAAACACTACATCTACACCATACCTAATGAGCATCTCATGAAACCATTCACACTTCCTAGAATTTTTCAGACCATTAACATTTATAGAGAGACTCTTGAATTTGTCAATGGAGGTTTGCCTTTATCCCCCTTCCCCTTTATACGCCCATGATCTTCAATCACCATTCTGTGATCTGCTTTCACATGCCCCTTGCCCCTGGACCCCCCAGGTCCATGCTCAACCACTTCAGCCCACACCTTTTTGCCCGAACGCTGTGCCGGAGTGAGCACATCCACATCGTCCACGTCCGAGGGCACTGCCGCTCTCTTCCGTGACACTCGAGCCTTTCTCCCTGCCTCCACCTGGAAGCCATCCCCGTGCACTTCCGCCACCACCGTGCCAATTTGCAACCCAGCCTCAACCTGGGTCTCTGACATGCCTCCCCCCCTCTCACCACCTGGAACCCCAGCAGCATCCAGGGCACCCACAAGCCCCTCAACTGTGACCTCTCCTGGGGTCCCTAACAGGTCGTGGAGGACTGAATCAATGGTAGCCTCCACGGCCCTCTCCTCACCCAGTGACACCACATCTTTGGTCTCCGGTGCCTGCCTGGCAGTGCATGTCTCTCTCGGAAGAGTTACACACTCTTCCTCCCTCAAGGCCTCCTCGACCTCCACACTCCAAGCCTTGTTCAAGGAAACCGACTCAGGTCGTGCCAAATCCAACGTCTCAAGGTCCTCTGATGCCTCCTTATGCTGCTCCTTCGCCTGTGTACCCTGTTGTTTAACACACTGCGCAGCAATGTGATCATAGGCACCGCATAATCGACAGGTACGTTGTTGCCCTGCGTAAGTCACCATTACTTGAGTCCTGAAGTCTTCTAGGAAAATATAGGAAGGAATAGGATGCCTCAATGTCATTTTTAAGGAAAAACTTCCTTCAGGCATCCCAGAATACGATCCTTCCGTCCATTTCCCCAATGTCGCCATATGAACAGTCCCAAACTTCTCGAAGACAGCACGTAGGTCTGCCTCATTAGCCTCAAAGGGTACATTTCTTATCTTCACCCATGTATAATGGCGGGACACATCATGTAGCCTTACCGTCACTGCAGGATTCACTGGTACACAAAGATCTTGGAACCTGGCGACTATGTCCTCATATACACTTGCATTGAGAAATTTCACAAAAATTCTATATGCCCCGTTCAAGGCTACACCATACAGCTCTTCGTTGGCAATGCCGTATGTGTCCCTGATGATGGCAGGTAATAAAACTTGAGCTGAGTGGGCATGCACAGCCCCACGCACCACTTCTATGCCGATAGTGTTTACCCTTCTTCTTGCCGGCTGCGCCATTTTGAGAAAACCTACTAGACAAAAATTATAATTTTTACAAAAATTGTTAAATAAAACGTAGAATAGTTGTAGTCAGCTAATTACTTGACTCAAACATTTAGTGTTGGATGCCTTTTAATTGTGAACATTTATATTTACCAGTAACATTAGAAAACTGATTTCCTGGTAATAACTGGAAATACCTTTTAGGAATGGTGTTAAAAACCAAGTGCAGGTGGATCTTTATTCGAAGTATTTCGGCATAGAATTTGGATGGTTTAAAGTCGATTTGCCAATTTTAATGAAAAATTTATATAAATTTTTAATGTGTCGGTGACAATTTTTTTATATTCACTCCTTTAGATAACAAACTTGTAATTGTTTACTGAACAATCCATCTTCTCGTCGGTTGCAATCTTTAAGTGTTGATGAGTTTTTTTAGGGAAACATTGACATGATGTTGAACTGTGTAACTTGCAATTTGCAGTTACAGTAAATAAACTGGTTTCTTTGAATTAACTTGAGAATAACGCTTGTGATCTGCTATAAATCTTAAATGGTGGCGAATCATCAATTGAAAATCTTCTTATTGATTTTGACTTGTGCTTGTGCCAGTTTTCATTTTTACGTGAATTGGGAAAATATGAAAACTGGATTTCTTATGATAACTAGTGAATGCCTCTACAGATTAATCTCAAACCTTCACTGAAGATAGCTTGATAATGGCACGTTTGAGAAGCTTCCAACATGAGAATTTTGTGATATTAATCTATATGAGATATATAAATAATTCAATTTTAGAGTGACTTATGACTGTCAAAGCAGATTATTAGTGGAAGATTTTTATTAGTTTTGGGCTGTGTAGGTCCTTGTGTACTATTTTTCTCGATTAAACTTCTTAGTTTCCATGTGATAACTTGTGAATACCTTTTCCGACTAACACCAGATCTTCAATATTAACATTTAACTGCACTGGAAACTTACACAGCACTCTGCATCATTCCTAACGCGTGCATTAAGGTAAAGAAGGTTGGGGTTATGTGATGTGGGGTTTGGGGTTACTTTTATCGGATCACTCAGATACTGAAGTACACTAAGGCCGTTTCATGAACAATTCATAGGAGATCAGAGGATTCGGCAACTATCAAACGGTTAGTTTTTAGGGTTAAGAATGGAGTGAGGCTCTATTGACTGCTTAAAAAAGCAACACGTTTTAAAAATATCGTGATTAAAATACAAGGCCTTATAATGGGGAAAAAGTGTCGTAATAAGGGAAAGAGTAGGATGAAAGAGAGGGCAGGACGGGAGGTATTGTGCTGTGGTGAATGACTGTCAGGGGTAGGAGTGGATATACCGTGAATTCAAACTGATTGAGTGTTGATGTATTATCAATTCAATGATTACAAGTACCGCTATCAAGTACATAATGTATTCTCTGGCTCATTTATGCAAATACTTCATAAAGCGCGGTAAATAATTTTTCGTTGCTGGCAATTAATAGCAAACACTTGACAGAACACAATAAAACTGCTCTCTGGAGATCTCTTTAATTACAAGTGTTAGTTTTTTAAATATGTGTATTGGTCATATATCATAGGATAGAATTTAATATTTTGTCATTTTTTATTTCAATGGTTGGAGGAAAGTTATGATAAAATATGAAAGAGGAACGTACTTTCATCAACATCATCTCGGTATCATATTACTCGTTCCACCGACTACTAAATCAAAACATGAACACTTGAACTTTCATTGTTGACGAAGTACTCATGTAATAACCAGGTTGTTACAATCAACAGTAAGAATTTGGATAATCAGGCTCTGATCCACAGGGATCAGGATTGAGGACACGGCCGCGGGGGCGCTGACCTCTGGAATAGTTTCCAGGTAGACTAGGTAGCTGTATAGCTGGACTGCATGAACTGCGGCCAGCGGGCCACACGCGCCCCGTCACGAGATTTTATGCGGCCCGCAACATCTTGAAATATTTATAAATATTAAAACAGGTAAACCCTCATTTTCAATCACTTCACTCAATGTTGAAGATTCTGATGCTTGTAATAACGATATGTCAAAATTTGTTAAAATTTCATTTCAAATCTTTTCATTTTTCAGATATATCCTTCAGTTATGGAAGGAAAAAGGAAATAATAGTGCAGAGTGATTACCGTCTGTTTTATAAAGAATGAGGAGTAAACCACTTCTTTGTACAAGCAGGTGATAAAGCCTTGTGTGTCGTATGCCGCGAAACTGCAGCAGTTTTGAAGGAGTATAATGTATGTCGACGCTCTGAGGCCAGACATTAAGCAAGTTATTCCCAATTAAAAGAAACACAGCATTCGGAAAAAATATGAATGAATGCGATAGCTAAAAGAGCAAAGCCATTCACCGATGGTGATCTGATCAAAGGTTGTATGATGAAAGCAGTGGCAGAGTTATGCCCAGAAAAAAAAAATTGTTAAAAATCTTCAGTCTTGCTCCAAACACAGTTGCTCGTAGAATTAATGAAATAGGAAATATATTTAATCAAATTGCAGACAAAACACGAAATTTTCAGTTTTATTTTCTCGCGCTTATGAGTCAAATGATGTGACACATCACAACCGTGACGTCGACAATCAATTTAATGTCACATAAGAATTAGCATTTATATGCATAGCATGCACAGCACAGAAACCGGAGAAGACATCTTCAAATACGGCAAAAAATGCATTCGAATACAACCTGGAGTGGAATAAACTGCAATGCATGACAACTGATGGAGGAAAGAAGATGTCTTGGGTGAAGAAAGGTTTGGTTGGACAAATCACAACTTGCTATGATGTTGGATTCTCAAAGCCCATGTTTCTGCATTGCTTTATCCATCAGAAACCATTGCGCGGAAAATATGTGCGTTCTGAAACTCGTTGCTTCAGCAGTGAATTTCATTCGATCTCATAGGCTGAATCATTGGAACTTTCGTGATTATCTGAAAGAAACTGATTCTGAGTTTGCTGAGTTTGCAGTTCAATAGTTTAGCTGTGGAAAAGTTCTATTACTTTTTTTCAGCTCAGAAAAGAAACTGATTCATTTTTCACAGATAAGAATCAACACGAACCAGTTTTATCAAACGCTGCCTGGCCTTAGAAATTGCCCTTTCTTTTAAGATGTGACAAGCCATGTGAATCAAGTGAATCTCAAGTTGCAAGTTGACAGAAATTTGATCCGTCATCTATTCACGCATGTCAAGGCATTCAGGGCAAAGTTGATGCTATTTGAAGGACAAGAGAATGTTTCTAATTTGATTAATTTCCTTTGTTGTGAAAAATTTCATGAAGTGAAGCAGAATTTCATACTTCGTCGGCAACAGAATCATTAATGACTTGCATAAACAATATCAAACATTTTCTGATCTTGATGAAAAAAAAAAAAAGATGAAATAAAGCTGTTTTAAAATCCATTTGACTGAAGTGTTGAAACACTCCCAAATCAGTTTCAAATGGAAATTGATCTACATTGAGATAACATGCTGAAAGAAAAGTATAAAGAAGGAAATCTGATCTAACTTTATAAATAAGTTTTACAGCTTGAACAGATTCCAGATTTAAAACGACTTGCTTGTGATTTGTATCAATTTTTGGTACAACGTACCTTTCTGAACAAACTTTTTAAAAAATGCAATATGTCATGTCTAAATATAGCACAAATTTATAAGCTGAGTATTTGATGTCCATTCCAATAATTGGCTCTTCAAGCTTGAAACTTCAGTTCAGCGATATTTTAAAAATGAAAAATAAACAGTTCTGTCATTCCCATTATTCTTGTGCAAATTCATCTTGTATCAGCTTTTCTCGTCAGCAGTTCAGTAACTGATTATGCTGTCAGAGTACTTATGTTTGACATTTTTACTTATTATATATCATTGTTCAGTGTAAACACAATATTGTTTCTCTCTAATTATCACATTTCTCTCTTGTTCTCAATCATCTCATGCTTATTTCAAAAAGGATCCAAATAAAACTTATTCATTCATTTATATTTATTTACAAACAGTTTTTTTTCTTTGGCCTGAGAAAATGGGTAAAATATAGAATGTGGCCCTCGTAGTAAAAAGTTTGGAGACCTCTGAGCTAGATGGTTGTGGTATTCCTGTGTAACGAATGTAAAAGTTTCTTTGAATGAGAAAAGAGAATGCTGGATTCATTATAATTATTTTTATAATTATGGGGAAGCACTTAGCCTGTAGAAGGTTTACAACATTTGAGGAATAGGAGATAATTAATGGTATATCTGGTTTTTGGGAAGTTGACTATTTTGGGAAGTTATTATTAAGACTACCGAATATATGTTGGAAACATTTGCAACTAAATGGAAATTTACTGAGATTACGTTCCGTTCACCAGGGTCCTTGCCATGACTATATGAACAATTCTCTTCACACACAAACAGGATATATAAAGGTATTACTGAAGCCTCTGCAATCTGGGCCTCTCCTGTATACCAGCGGTGACATATACTATATTTGTGTTTCGATACTGTGAGCGACATTGACGGTAGAAAATGTCCCATTAGTCTTAGGCGTTTACATTTATCCCGCATAACTTCTGGTTCTGTTACACATAGCAAATGGATTTACGTAATCAGAAGTATAATAAAGAAAAGCTCCTTTTAAAAGAGCTTTTCTTTATTTTGCTCATATTTTTTGACAGATTAGCGATACTTCCTCTTATGCATGCTTTGTATTTACTTCAAGTCAAGACCACCAGAATATAACGCTGATATTATACAGTAAAAGCCTGATTCATTATTTTTGTGATCTGTGTACCCTCATAATCAGAGTCCTACTTATATGTATTTTTCATTTAATGGCAAATGAATTTGATTTATTTAACGTTGCTATTATCATTTAGGTATTCGTAAATAGCATTCATAGAGAAATAAGGTTAAACATATAATGTATAAAAAGCAATTTAAGGATAGATTTAAAGAAACACTGCCAAAATAATGTGATTATATATATATATATATATATATATATATATATATATATATATATATATATATATATATATATATATATATATATATGTCGTGCCGAATAGGCAGAACTTGCGATCTTGGCTTAAATAGCAACGCTCATCTTGCCATATAGGACAAGCAAATATTTGTGTATGCAATAATTTCGCCAAAATCATTCTTAGCCGAACAAAAAAAAATATGTTTCACTGTGTTTGTTTAGTATTAAATTATTGTAAACAAATCTAAAATATATTTAGTTGGGTTAGGCTAAAATAAATTGTTCTTGTTATAATAAGGTTAGGCAAGTTTTCTAAGATTCTTTAGTTGCAAAATTAAAAATTTTTGCATTAACATTAATGAAAAAAAAATATATCTTTAAACGTATAAGAGAAAATTCTAGAAAGGACTTAATTTTAAATGAGTTCTTGCTAATTGACCAGTTTTACATATTCGGCACGACATATATATATATATATATATATATATATATAAAGTTGTGAAATTGCCCGTTCCAGAAGATCTACAAGTGAACGGGTATACCATGTGAAAGTGAACGGTGTAAATTATTAGTACTGAGTTCAACATTGTTATACATAGTAATGAGTCTTTCTCCAACGTGTGCAATGACTATACTAAAGTTTGTATGTATTTTATTACACTGGGGATCTACTAGAGCAAGTCATTAAAGCCAATAACTCAACAAAAAATGGGAAGTATGAACGATCACCCAGTCTAGTGCTAGACAACACATGCTCCCAGGTCTTCAAAAGTTTAAACATGCTCAGCATACACCACATTCACCCATACAACTGTGTATTCTATAAATACAAATAATCCCCCTCATCCTGAGTAAAATCTCAATGTACATAAAAGGCCCTAAAATCTGGGACTCTGCCTAATGATTTCTAAGGTTCTTTATCTGGCAATCACTTCTCAGCTACTGTTAAGAAGCACTTCCTTACCTTCAAGTGATCTTGACCGTAACATACTAAGAAAAACAAATCCTGAAACATGCACTTTTCATCCAGTATTCTCCCTATTCTTCTCTTCTTCAGCTTTTTATCGACTCTCTATATTGTAAGCTAAGCTGCAATACCTTCTTTCAGATAGATTCGGACAGAATATATACTGTGCTATTATAATTTGTATTGTAATTTAAGTAACTAGTGACACTCAACATGCTAAACTAGACAATTTTACATTGAGGCATTTTATGAATTAACCTGTAACTTGCATTGATTTCGAAGAGTCTGCTAAAACTGTCTATTAATTAAAGCTTCAGAGAGAAAATAAAAAATAAATTAAAAATAAATTAAGCTAAATAAATTTTAAGTGTGGTAGACTAAGTTTTGCCGGAGATGCTATGCATTCTACGAACCTTCGTAGATTAGTAATTGTATTTGCGTTTAAACAGCATGTGCAACAGCTGTTACAAGAAAATATAGAACAAATAAATTTTAATTCGAAAAATATCCAAAAATATAATTATGTAAATATAGTACAATCAAACATGAAATTTTCCAATTTGAAGCAAATAATGAAAAATAAAATACATAAAATAATTTGGTGATGTGAAGCTAATATATACACGAACAGATGGTATTCCAATGTACCACTGGACGTGGCAAGTAGCTTTCAGGATTCACCATGTGTGAGGAAAAGCCTCTGAGACGAGTACAGACGACAATAGTTTCACCTGTGAAAGATGCTGACTTTGCATATTCGACGGGGGTTTCTGCAGGGCTTTGAAGCTTTGAAGACAACTAATGATCAACTAACAAAGGTGAAGTGACACGCTGTTGAGGTCAGTTCAAGGTGAAGTTAAGTTTCTGATCTAGTGCATGGATCAAGCTGCCTATCTTGTCTCGCCAGTGTCAAGTGACTCAATTCGATCAACAAGGAAACTTGGTGGGAAAAGGAAGTCAAGTAATGTCCAATATGCTATTAGGGTCCCATGTTATTGCGACCCCTGAATGTGTCACAATGTATATAATGTATATTACCTGTTCTTATAATTTTACATTGCTAATATTTGCGATAATAGCCAAATCGTAAATATATTGCTTTATATTTTTATTTGACTTAGTTATATTTATTAGGTAGGATGTAACATTTATATTATTCAGTGCTTATAGTTCGTCTTGATTGTCTAACTACTGTAATTATCGCTCATTGCTCGTTTCGCTGCCGGCTTCTGTGTTGCTGGGCAGTAACAGCACGGAGCTATCACATAATCGGGGTGGGGGTGATCACACCTCCCTGGAGTAGTCAGTCAGCAGTGGGCTGCTCACTCTCTTGGTGGTTGGACGTTCAGAAGACAAAACGTGCCTAGCTCTCCCTTGCTGACCCTTGTTGGAAGATCGTCTCTGTCGCTTTCTTGTTGGTTCTGTGGAACTCTGTTCACAGAACATTGCCTAGACTTAGTGATTTTCGATGTTGTACTTAGGTTGTGTGTCATAGACACTGAGAAACCCAGGTCCTGAGCTGTAGCTTCTGACCTAACTTGTACTGGCATCTGTGCACTGTCACAGTCGGGGATTTTCTTATGCTGAACTTAGATTCAGTAGAATGGGAGTTTTAAGACTTTAGTGGAGGATCTGCAGATGGTCCCTACTTAGTGTCGTTACATTATCTCCTTGTTCCTGATTCTGTGTCACTATTGCTTGTTCTATTGCTGATCGACTTATCAGTCGGTTTTTTGTTCAAGCAATCTGTTCTGATTGCCGGGTTGGTCAAGAAGTTAGTTGATGTGAGGACTTTGTCAGTCACTGGTTTATGTCTAGTCGAGTCCAGAGACATAGCGAACTACTTAGAGCACTCACACACATACACACAAACTTATTTGCATTATTAAATGTTAGTGTACCAGACGGTACTTAAGACATATAAATGTGATATGTGCCTTCAGCACAATACTATTGTACGCGAGAGAGCTGAATATTTTGATTATGTTTATATTAAATTTAATTTACTTTGATAATATACTCCTAGACATCTTCATTATTAATAAACTTATTAAATTTTAATTTCTTTAGTTAGTAGCCTACCAGTTGTAATCCCGAAGCACTATTGACTCTTACTAAAATTATAATGGATAATTGGAATAGGAAACTGACTAATTGTTACGAAAACCCAGTAACAGGCTGGATGCTAGAAGGGCAGTCCTTTCTAGTATTCACTGGAGATCTCTATGATTATTAGAAATCGCGTTTTTTGTAACACATGTTAACTCCCAGCAGGTGGAAAATGGAGGGGGAGGGTAGAGAGGTAACGATGCACACCAAATACCCATGAAATAATAATAATAATTATTGTTATTGTTGTTGTTATTAGCAGTAACACTAGTAGTAGCAGCAATAGTAGTAGTAGTAATAGTAGTAATAGCAGTAGTAATAGTAGTAGTAGTAATAGTAGTAGTAGTAATAGTAGCAGTAGTAGTAGTAATAGTAGCAGTAGTAGTAGTAATAGTAGCAGTAGTAGTAGTAATAGTAGCAGTAGTAGTAGTAATAGTAGCATCAGTAGTAGTAATAGTAGCATCAGTAGTAGTAGTAGTAATAGCATCAGTAGTAGTAGTAGTAATAGTAGCATCAGTAGTAGTAGTAGTAGCAGTATTTTAATTATTAACAGTATTATTATTCTTAAAAGTTGGGGCTCTTCATGACAGGCCTCCTATACCGTATATTCAGATTTCACTACTTATGATGTTGTGTATTTGGAAAAGATGCTCATCTTCTTCCTCTCCAGTTGTTCACTTCAGGGAATATCTTGCGTGAATTTCAAAACCTCTGTAGATAGGCTGAGAAACTTTTCCTCTATGAAAAGTAATCAGATTGAAGGAGAAAATAAAGATAACCAAGATATTGTCACATCTGAACTGGAAACAGCGTAGAGTGTCAACCTGAATCTCAAAAATAAATATATTTAACTTCACCTCATTAAGTTAACAACATGCACCCGTCGCTACTGTCCTCATTTTGCTGAAAATTAAATACTTTGTTAGAAAGTATAATTCGATTTTATTCATGTAGCTGTAGACTGTTCCTGTAACGTGATATGATATTGTATATTAAGCCTGCATAGGATAGTTTCAATTTAATGTCTTCTAATAACTTACCTCTGCTTTACAATTGTAATAATAAATTTAGAATATATGCTGTAATTGTTATGTATATCAATATTTTTTAAGGAAAAAAAAGGGAATTTATAGGTTACTGGTGGGGACCGCTTGTGGGAAAAATCTCTCATTTGTAGGAAGTGGCCGAGATCCAAGTGACAACAGTGTTGTGAAGCCTGGGTGTTGTGAAGGCTGGGTGTTGTGAAGGCTGGGTGTTGTGAAGGCTGGGTGTTGTGAAGGCTGGGTGTTGTGAAGGCTGGGTGTTGTGAAGCCTGGGGTGATGTGAAGCCTGGATGTTGTGAAGCCTGGGGTAATGTGAAGCCTGGGTGTTGTGAAGCCTGGGTGTTCCAGGACGGGAAAGTACAAGGTACTCATCAGTCGCTTCCTTGATAGCAACTCCGGCCCTCACGGATATTTCTTTACTCATCTGTTTTATATTCAGACTTAAATATAGCATTACAATAATGCTAATGCACGCAATGTTTTGAAAGAAAAACATTCTTACAGCTTCATGACGCAGGTGTCTGTAACTCCAGTACATATCCAGAAAATGTGTAATGATAATGAGTTCAGTGGTGTTGCTAGTCTTCTTCTATAGTTATTTTCTTTAAAAATAATTTGTTCAACTTCGTATACATCATTTTGAGTAGTAAAATAACTTTCAGTTCCTTCACGAGTACCAAAGTTCATGTTCCTCTTTTCATCGACCTTCCTTGTTAGCTTTCTTATTCTAGCTACAGTCATTTATCCATAATCCTAAAGATGGCCAATATTATTTTTTTATATAGCAAATACTTAATTCATTATAGAATTTTCCCGACTTATATTAAGTCAGACTTTGAAAAGTTCTTATTCTTTCATTGTGCATTTGTATAATTAGAGAAACAGATGTAGCAACGATGGACTCTCTGGCTGCTTATCCTCTTGTGTTTTTTTTTTCACTTTTTATGGTAACGAGGATGTTTTAATTTATTCTCTAGTATTGTCCTTCCTTCGTTCCTCTTTCACTCTAGTTTCAACGTTTGTGTTTAAGCGCTTCCTCCTGCTCTTATTTTTTGTGCTCTCCCCCTTCGGAAATCTGTGTAATAAAGACATTTTAT
The DNA here is from genome assembly GCF_038502225.1 of Cherax quadricarinatus. Taxonomy (NCBI): domain Eukaryota; kingdom Metazoa; phylum Arthropoda; class Malacostraca; order Decapoda; family Parastacidae; genus Cherax; species Cherax quadricarinatus. Next base: position 33,219,597 of record NC_091298.1, read on the forward strand.
TAACCTTTCCTTGACACGCTCTCAGTTCATGCCTCCCTCTTTACATGAAAACTATCTTGCATTTATATGATTCTAAGATACCATTTCCACCCTCCCTGCAGTTTCCTTTTCTCATTTTCTCTCTAAATAGTTCCTTCATTATTCACCACTTCATTGTATGTTTCCTTGTTAACAATTCACTCTGCACGGACCAGCTACTTCATGAGCTCTTTTATGTCTTCCTATATTTGTTAATTCCTGTCTCGACCTCCTCCTCCACCCAATGGAATTTAAACTTAATTCGACGAGAGCAGACAATATAAAACTATCACGATGAGTTTTTCAACAGTGATTTCTGAAAACGAACAGCTTTTCGTATTCTGATGATGATTTACAATGTCACTAGATACCACAACTCTTGAGATAATCCATGTAAGGAATAGGAGTAGCTTGTATAAATTTTATGGGTAAGCAAGTGGTTATCAATCCAAGTGCTCGGGGTTTTTAACAGTCATCACCTCCCACCATCCCGGGGAGAGACCTACTTGCGTTTTCTTTCTCTCCAGGGTAAGAAAGAAGTGTCACTCTACTCCTGCATTGGTTTAGGTTTACTCTGTCTACTCATGTGTGTCTGTGCCAAAACCTGTGTCCTCTGGTAACCTCTTTATACTTAGCCCGTACGATTGGCATAGGGTCGCTCCAATTTCGGACCAACATGTACTGTCTACATCATAAGCCTCTTTGTGTATGTGAGTATTCACCTATATGTGGTTGCAGCGGTCGATTCGCAGCTTCTGGCCCCGCCTCATCGCTAGCAGCTACTTGTCACTTTCTCCCCGGTCCTAGAGCCTTATCATACCTGTTCTTAAATCTCTGAATGGACCTTGTCTCCACAACTTCTCTCTCCAGATTATTCCACTTCCTGACAACTCTAAGGCCTAAAGAAATACTTCCTAACATCCCAATGACTAGTGTGAGTTTTCAACTTCCAGCTGGGGCCCCTTGTTCCTGTGTCCTATCTCTGAAATATTCTAGCCCTGTCCACATTGTCAATTCTTCTCAGTATCTTATACGTCGTTATCATGTCCTCCCTTATCCCTCCTATCCTGTAGTGTCATCAGGTAGAGTTCCTTTAACCTCTCTTCAGAAAACATGCCACTCAGTTTCGAGGTTAGTCTTGTTGCAAACTTTTGGACATTCTCCAATTTCTTGACGAGTTTGACTAGGTGTAGGTTCTATAATTGTGCCGCATACTCCAATATGGGCATGAAGTACACGGTGTACAGTGTCGTGAATGACTCCTCACTTAGGTGTCGAAATGCTATTCCCATGTTTGATGTGTATCTCATGGGTCGTGCTTACACCAAGATACACAAATAACCCGCACATAAAAGAGAGAGGCTTACGACGACGTTTCGGTCCGACCGAAACGTCGTCGTAAGCTTCTCTCTTTTATGTGCGGGTTATTTGTGTATCGTTCCAGTCACGGTATTGTGCCTTTTTTGTTATTTACCCCAAGATACTTTTCCTTAAATGAAATTTGCAACCTTTCATATCCTAGCCTGTACTCTGCCTGCGGTCTCTCCTGTCCTTCCCGAATCTTCTAGTGGGGTTAAACTCCAAGAGCCATTTGTTGGACCATGCTTGCAGCCTATCCAGATCCCCTTGTAATCTTACCTGATCCTCGTCCGCTTGTATTTTCCTCAGTTTCACATCAGGGAACAGGGACACCTCTGAATCTATTCTTTCCATGACATCATTCACATATACTAAAAACAGCACCCGACCTAGGACTGACCGTTGTGAACCCCAATCGACACTTTGGCTCACTCTGACACTTCATCACATACTAACACTAGTCATTACCTTCCTGTCAGGTATTCCCTGATCCATTGCAGTATTTTTCCTACTATTGCTGTTTGATTCTCTAATTTTTGAACCAGTCTTTTTGTTGTGCTGTGTCAAAAGCCTTCTTACAGTCCAGAAAGGCACAGTCCACCCATCCCTCACTCTCCTGTCTAACTACTGTCATCTTGTCGTAGAACTCAAATAGATTTGTGACACAGGATTTCCCATCCCTGAATTATTATTATTATAATAAAAAGAAGCGCTAAACCACAAGGGCTATACAGCGCTCCCATCCCTGAAGCCGTGCTCCACTACTCTTCTCTTGATAATCTTCACCATGACTTTACATACTATACATGTCAGTGACACTGGTCTGTAGTTTAATGCTGTCTGTCTCCTTTCATAAAATGTAAACCTACATGTGCTGTCTTCCATACCTCAGGCAGTTGTTCTGTTTCGATAGATTTATTGAAGATCGCTGACTGCGGCACACATTTTCTTTTCTTCATCTCTCAGGACTCATGGAGATACGTTATCTGGGCCCACTGCCTTCCAGGTATCTAGTTCTCTGGTCACTCTTCGTGATTTTTCCCTCCTTTCCTCAGCCTGATTACCTGGTCCTTGACTATTGTTTTCCTCCTAATGCGACTGTATAATAACTTCGATTCAGATTTGGCTTTTGATGCTGTCATTCACATATAGCCTTGTGGCCTCTCTCCTTATCCCTGCATATTCGTTTCTGTATGTTTTCCATGCTCTAGCACACTTGGCTTTGGCCTCTTCACACCTCCAGTTAAACCATGACCTCACTCTCCTCTTTCATTTTTTTTTTCTGTTACCCTTTTGTTTGAATTTCTGCTCTGCTTCTGTTCCATCATTTCATTTACTGTCTTTCCCTCTAGTTCTTTTTCCCACCGCACTCGTGCAGGAATTACCTCATACCTGTGTAGTCCCCTTTTTTGAAGTTTGGCTACTCCCATTCTTGTATTGCTGCTTCGTTCTCCACTGTTAACTGTATTCAAAACTCAGGACGTCGTGATCACAAGTGCCAAATGGACTTTCGTGTGTGATATTCATGTGTCTCAACTGCTCAAGAAGAATATGAGGTCCAGCTTTGCTGGAACATACACTCCTCTCTTTCTGGTTGTATCCCTAACATGTCGTTGCATGAAATTTTCAAATACTGCCTTCAGCATTTTAGCTCTCCATGTTTCTGGTCCCCCATGTGGCTCTAGGTTTTTCCCTAGTCAGTCTCCTTGTGATTGAAATCTCCCACGATGAGTAACTTAGCCCTACTTATGTGTGCCTTTCTGGCCACTGCTCTATTGCACTCATCATATTCATTTCTTGGTCTCTTGCTGTTCAGTGGTGGGTTGTACAACACTGCTATCATCACGTTTATATCCCCAGTCTGAAGTGTTCCTACTATGAAGTCATCTGCTTTCCCCTGTGTCCATTCCTCCTATTTCTTCAAAACTCCACTGTTTTTTGATGAGCAGTGCAACTCCTCCTCAGGATCTGATATGCAGTTGGAAATGTCACATCTGTTATCATCTCTGCGAGCTTTGTCTCTGTAAGTGCTATGTGTGGGGATGCCTCAATGATTCATTCTTGCCACTTATTGCTATTTGCTTACTACATCTACACTGGTTACCATACATTTAACTTCATTTCCTGTACTGTATTTTGGGAGCTAGGAATGGATCGTGCAGACTGGTAGTATGGAAGGCATGGTGGGATATGATGGAAGGTTACTGTGATGGTGATATTAGTGCTAGTGAGGTGGGGGCTGTGAAGTGTGGTTTGTTTCTGGTTGTTGTCGTTGGTTGTTTTGGAGTGATAGGAGTTGAGGGGGTTCTGTGAGCATTTGTCTGATGTTTTCCCTGACCCTGAGCTTTCCTTCCCTCAGACAGGTTCCACTGCAATTCCAACCTCCAGGACTCAAGTAAGGTTAACTAGTTTCAAGGAATCCTTTAAATTATGGCTTGCTCATGCTCTCCGAGTACGTCAAATCTTAAAAAGCACTTGTCTCCTTGCAGCTTTAACACCCAATTTTAAACCTTCAGGAATGCTGAAACCCTTAAATCCAACCCTTACTGGGCTACCCCTACCCGTCGTTTCATAAAGAATATACTTTCTTCACCATTCTTTCCAGCTCCTCCCTATAAGAGGGGTTGATGAGGTGATTTGAATATTTATAGAGAACGTTACAAAAAGGAATGAGTTGGAGGGCGTATAAATCATTAGTGGAAGAAAGGCGAGGTAGGGGTCACCCTAGAAAACATTGGAGGGAGGGGATAAGGGAGGTTTTGTGGGAAAGGGGCTTGAACATCTAGCGAGCGTGCATGAGTCTGTTAGAAGCAAATAGAGGCAAACAGCTTTTATGACCTGACGTGCTGTTGGAGTGTGAGCAAAGTAACATTTAGAAAGGGATTCAGGGAAACCAGTTAGTCGGACTTGAGTCCTGGTGGTGGCAAGCATCGTGCCTGCACTCTGAAGGAAGGGTGGAGATATGTTGCAGTATTTGAAGTGCAGTATCAGCACGCATCTGGGAAGACGTTTATGGAATGAGTGATTATGAAAGTGTTTTTTTTCTTTCTCGGGTCATCCTGTCTCGGAGGGTGAAACGGCCGATGTGGTAAAAAATTATCTCTGAGTACGCAGTACATTTTGTAATATATATATATATATATATATATATATACATCGAGTGGTATTTAATCAATAACAACACTGCGACTAGCCGAGGGCTCGAACCCATGTTGTTTTGTCCCACCTCATGGTGAGCCCAAATCACACGATGCTCTAACCCACAGGACCCACAAGCTAGAACGTAGTGAATTTTCGCTCACCATGAGGCGGGCTAAAACAACACAGGTTTGATCCCCCGGCTAGTTGAAGTGTTGTTATTGATTAAATACCACTCGTTCGTGGTTACAATACTAAATATACTGCTTGTGGAGGCTAGTACCCCAAACGGGGAGGTGAATGAAATTAGCTCTAAGTCACCCACACCATCGTATGTCCTAGGATCACGGTACAACACCTAGCTCTGCTGGGTGCGTGATCTTTGTAGGATTGGATTGCCCAGTAGGTTAGAGCGTCGTGAATTTTCGCTCACCGTGAGGTGGGCTAAACCAACACGGGTTCGATCCCCCGGCTAGTCGTAGTGTTGTTGTTCTATATACTTATTTATATATATATGTGTGTGTGTGTGTGTGTGTGTGTTTTGGTACAAAATTGTTAATTGCTACATTAACATAAATGGAAAATATATAATTTTAAACGCATTATAGAAAATTTTAAAGAGGACTTAATTTTAAATGAGTTCTTGCTAATTGACCACCTTTACCTATTTGGCACGACATTATATATATATATATATATGTATATATATATATATATATATATATATATATATATATATATATATATATATATATATATATATATATATATATATATATATGGGTCCCACAATTGACACCCGAGGTTGACCCCATCCTATATATATATATATATATATATGTATATATATATATATATATATATGATATATATATATATATATATATATATATGATATATATATGATATATATATATATATATATATATATATATATATATATATATATATATATATATATATATATATATATATATGTATAAATTCTTGATGCCTTAGTCCACTTCGCCACTATGCTTCAAATGTTAGGTGCCCAGCAAGTAGACTGGCCATGACACTGCTAAGATAAGCAATAGCGCCATCCTTAGCAGCAGCAGCAGCAGCAGCAGCAGCAGCAGCAGCAGCAGCAGCAGCAGCAGCAGCAGCAGCAGCAGCAGCAGCAACTACAGCAAGACTAACATTAATATCACCTGTGAAACTTTCAACAGTAACACAACAACCAGCAGCAGTACTAGCATCCATGGTACTAGCGTCAGTAGTGCTAGCATAAACTGCACTAGCATCAACGGCACCTGCATCAGCAGTACTAGCATCAGCAGCATTAGCATCAACGATAACATCAGCAGCATTAGCATCAACGATAACATCAGCAGCACTAGCATCAACGATAACATCAGCAGCACTAGCATCAACGATAACATCAGCAGCACTAGCATCAACGGTACTAGCATCAGAAGCGCTTGCTTAAACAGCAGCAGCAACAATATGAAGAGTAGTCAAAGACAAAGAGAACATCACACATCATCATCAGCAGCAGCATCAACAGCCGCAGCACCAGCGTCAACAGTATCAGCAGCCGCAGCACGAGCATCAACAGCACCAGCATCACTGTGAAGAACTACATTTTCTGCATTAACAGAAGGAACACCAGCAGCAACACCAGACTCAGGAGAAGCAGCACCATCAACTAGCGTTGGTTCTAGAATAGATAGTAGTCTTAGCAGCACCATCAGAGGTAGTTGGTACTATAATCTTTGTAGAATCAGCAGGATGAGCAGCAGCAATATAAGCAGCTCCACCATGAGGAGAAAAGCAGATGCAACACCAGCATCATCAACAACGATCACATCAGTATCATGATCTTCACTACAATGGCCAAAATATAGAACCGATGGACTCAGCGCCAGCCTCATCACAAGAACCAACAGAAGCGCCAAAAAATTACCCTCGACAAAGGTGCCAGGAATAGTGCCAACAGCAGTGCTTGCATCGCCAGAAGCATTACCAACAACATTAGCACTAACCCCCAGCACCAACAGCGACAACAGCAACACCAGCAGGAAAGGCAACAGCAGCAGCAAAAGTAGCAGTAGCAGGAAAGGCAACAGCAAAAGTAGCGGCAGAAAAATTATCAACAGCAATAAAAGCAGCAACAACAGCAACAATACCAACACAATAACACCAGCAGTCAGTTACTTATTATGTTCACTGTAGGTCTGGTGCACATCATGCAACACTAATATTTTGATGAAGGAAATGCGAAGGCAAGTTATATAACCGGAGTAGAGCTGGGTGCCAACCCTGAAGACAGCTTAAATAAGAAAAATATTTATGGGTCATAAACACAAACTTACTGGCTGATGCTTCCTGAGATATGCACATAAAGCATGACATCAGGAGCGAACTGAAAAATATATTTGATTGTTTCGTTATCGATAACTTTCCAAAGGAAATATTACGCAACTCCCAGATGTGTCTTTTGTTGTAGTGAGGTGCACTACTAAACTTTAAAGAGTCACGTTAGTAAGGTAGTGCGGCTAAAACCATGGGTTGTTCCAGATTCAGGTTATATCATTACACGAGTGAGAGGGAATTGGATTTGAATGTGAATTCCACGAGTTAATAGGGTTATCAGATATTGGGAAGCATTGAAAATGGGTTGGCAAATATTTTTATGTGGCGAGTTTGGGTTTGAGAAGAACGTGCCTAGTATGGGCCAGTAGGCCTGCTGCAATGTTCCTTCTTTCTAATGTTATTATTATTAATTCATACTCTCAGTTTTGGTCTCTTTTTGGCTCTTGTTACCTGATACTCATGTACATAAATACTCAGTTTTCTTGTGAATATTCCCACTTATTCATGAAATACAGACAGTATCTGAAGCATAAATGCCTTCAACATCATGAGAAGAACCAGTTCTCTTTATAACCGTCGTTCCATTCCTGTCAAACATTCCCTGATACATTTCAGGACTTTTCCTGGTATTCCTGTCTGCTCCTCTAACATTTCAACCGGTGTCTTACGTGGTATTGTGTCGACAGCCCTTTTACAGTCCAAGACGAAGCCTACCCATCCCCCTCTCTCCTGTCTTATTTCTGTTACCTTGTCGAAGAACTACAGTGGGTTTCTGACGCAGGATTTCCCTGCCCTGAGGCTGTGCTAGGTGTTCCCCCAATCTTCTGATAATATTCATAAATTTTGGTACCATACATGCCAACGACACAGGTCTATAGTTTAATGCTGCCTATCTGTCTCTTTTCTTAAAAATCAGGAATAGATTTGCTGTCTTCCATACCTCAGGTACAAGTCATGTTTCGATATATTTATTGAAGATTGTTGTTACGTTTCGTGTGTGTGTGTGTGTGTGTGTGTGTGTGTGTGTGTGTGTGTGTGTGTGTGTGTGTGTGTGTGTGTGTGTACTCACTCAGTTGTACTCACCTAATTGAGGTTGCAGGGGTCGAGTCCGAGCTCCTGGCCCCGCCTCTTCACTGGTCGCTACTAGGTCACTCTCCATGAACCGTGAGCTTTATCATATCTCTGCTTAAAGCTATGTGTGGATCCTGCCTTCACTACATCGCTTCCCAAACTATTCCACTTAATGACTACTCTGTGGCTGAAGAAATACTTCCTAACATCCCTGTGATTCATCTGTGTCTTCAACTTCCAACTTTTTACTGTGTCCAATCTCTGGAACATCCTGTCCTTGTCCACCTTGTCAATTCCTCTCAGTATTTTGTATGTCGTTATCATGTCCCCCCTCTCTCTCCTGTCCTCCAGTATCGTCAGGTTGATTTCCCTTAACCTATGTGTGTGTGTACTCACCTATTTGTGGTTGCAGGGGTCGATTCATAGCTCCTGGCCCCGCCTCTTCGCTAATTGCTACTAGGTCCTCTCTCTCCCTGCCCCATGAGCTTTATCATATTCCCGCCTCCACTACGTCACTTTCTAGGCTATTCCACGGCCTGACTACTCTGTGGCTGAAGAAATACTTCCTAACATCCCTTTGATTCATCTGAGTCTTCAACTTCCAATTGTGACCTCTTGTGTCTGTGTCCCTTCTCTGGAACATCCCGTCTTTGTCCACCTTGTCTATTCCGTGCAGTATTTTATATGTCATTATCATGTCTCCCCTGACCCTCCTGTCCTCCAGTGTCGTCAGGCCGATTTCCCTCAACCTTTCTTCGTAGGACAATCCCCGTAGCTCTGGGACTAGCCTGGTTGCAAACCTTTGTACTTTCTCTAGTTTCTTGACGTGCTTGACTAGGTGTGGATTCCAAACTGGTGCTGCATACTCCAGTATGGGCCGGACGTAAATGGTATACAGAGTCTTGAACGAATCCTTACTGAGGTATCGGAACGCTATCCGTACGTTTGCCAGGCGCCCGTATGATGTGCGCCTCAGGTGATATGCTCGGTGTTATACTCACCCCCAGATCTTTTTCCTTGAGTGAGGTTTGCAGTCTTTGGCCATCTAAACTATATTGTGTCTGCGGTCTTCTTTGCCCTTCCCCAATCTTCATGACTTTGCATTTGGCAGGGTTAAACTCAAGGAGCCAGTTGCTGGACCAGGCTTGTAGCCTGTCCAGGTCTCTTTGTAGTCCTGCCTGATCCTCATCCGATTTGATTCTTCTCATTAACTTCACATCATCTGCAAACAAGGACACTTCTGAGTCTATCCCTTCCGTTATGTCGTTCACATATACCAAGAACAGCACAGGTCCTAGGACTGACCCCTGTGGAACCCCGCTTGTCACAGGCGCCCACTCTGACACCTCGTCACGTACCATGACTCGTTGTTGCCTCCCTGTCAGGTATTCCCTGATCCATTGCAGTGCCTTTCCTGTTATGTGTGACTGATCCTCTAGCTTTTGCAGAAATCTCTTGTGAGGAACTGTGTCGAAGGCCTTCTTGCAGTCCAAAAGAATGCAGTCGATCCACCCCTCTCTCTCTTGTCTTACTGCTGTCACCTTGTCATAAAACTCAAGAAGGTTTGTGACACAGGATTTTCCTTCCCTGAAACCGTGCTGGTTGTCAATTATACACTTGCTTCTTTCCAGGTGCTCCACCACTCTCCTCCTGATGATCTTCTCCATGACCTTGCATACTATACACGTTAGTGATACAGGTCTGTAGTTTAGTGCCTCATGTCTGTCTCCCTTTTTAAAAATTGGGACTACATTTGCCATCTTCCATACCTCAGGGAGTTGCCCAGTTTCAAATGATGTGTTGAAGATCAATGTTAATGGCACACACAGTACCTCTGCTCCCTCTTTAAGGACCCACGGAGAGATGTTGTCTAGTCCCACCGCTTTGAGGTGTCAAGTTCGCATAGCAGCTTCTTCACTTTCTCCTTGGTTATATGTACCTCATCCAACACTTGCTGGTGTGCCCCCCGTTCTGATTTCCTGGAGTCCTACTGGTTTCCACTGTAAATAATTCTTTAAATCTCGTGTTGAGCTCCTGACATACCTCTCGGTCGTTTCTTGTGAATTCCCCATCACCCTTCCTCAGTCTGATTACCTGGTCCTTGACTGTTGTTTTCCTCCTGATGTGGCTGTACAACAGCTTCGGGTCAGTCTTGACTTTCGATGCTACGTCATTTTCATATTGCCGCTGAGCCTCTCTTCTTATCTGTGCATATTCGTTTCTGGCTCTTCGGCTAATCTCTTTATTTTCCTGAGTTCTCTGTCTTCTGTACCTTTTCCATTCTCTAGTACACCTAGTTTTTACCTCCGTACACCTTTGGGTGAACCAAGGACTCGTTCTGTTCTTCCCATTATTTCTGTTTCCCTTGGGAACAAACCTCTCCTCCGCCTCCTTGCATTTTGTTGCCACATAGTCCACCATTTCTTGTACTGGTTTTCCTGTCAGTTCCCTCTCCCACTGAATGTCTTGAAGGAAGTTCCTCATGCCTGATTAGTTCCCCTTTTTGTAGTTTGGTTTTCCCACCCTATTCCTGATACTCTCTCCACTTGAAGCTCAACTATGTAGTCGAAGCACATGATCAGTAGCTCCCAGGGGCCTTTCATACATGATATCCTCGATGTCCAAACTACTCAAGGTGAATGCATGGTCCAGTCTTGCTGGTTCATCCTCTCCTCTCTCTCTGGTAGTGTCTCTAACATGTTGATGCATGAGGTTTTCCAGTACCACATCCATCAGCTTGGCTCTCCATGTTTCGGGACCCCCATGGGGCGGCTCCAGGTTTTTCAAGTCAATCTCCTTGTGATTGAAATCACCCATAACTAGTAACTTTGCTCCCCCCATGTGTGCTCTCCTGGCCACCTCGGCTAGTGTGTCGACCATTACTCTGTTGCTCTCATCGTATTCTTCTCTTGGCCTCCTGCAGTTCTGTGGTGGGTTGTACATTACTGCAATTATCACCTTATGTCCCTCAGACTAGATTGTTCCTACTAAGTAGTCCCTTTCGCCCGTGCCATCCATTCCATTCATTTTCTCAAAACCCCACTGGTTTTTAATGAGCAGTGCAACTCCTCCTCCCCCTCTCCTCCCTCTGTCTTTCCTGAGGATTTGATATCCGGATGAAAAGACTGAATCTGTTATTATTCTGGTGAGTTTTGTTTCTGTGAGTCCTATTATGTCTGGGGATGTCTCCTTGATTCTTTCGTGCCACTCCTCATACTTATTTGTTATTCCATCTGCATTTGTTTACCACACCTTCAACTTCTTTTCTAAGACTGTGGTCTGTGAGGTGTATTGGGGTTGGGGAAGTGGGAGACCTGATAAGGAACTATGGGTGGTTGCTGTGGGGGTGGAGTTTGTAATGCAGTGGGTGGGGGCATTGGATATGGCATGGGTGTTTTGGTTTGGAGTGTTTGGTTGCACTGTGGTTGACCTGGTTGGGAGGCTTCTATAGGAAGTTGTGAGGGAGGTTGTATTTGATCTTCTTCCTGTGTCTGGGATCTCCTGTCTGTCTTCTCCATCCCCTCTCTTTCCTCCTTTCGCCTTTGTACCATCTCTCTCAGTTTCTGCCTTTCTTCTTGTGTTCTGTCACTGTCGAGATACACCTTCCTGTATGCCGGCATGTCCCTTAATCGTGCTTTCTCCTGCAGGAACCTGTTCCGAATCAATTCTGCCTTGAAAGTCACTTTCACTGGCCGGGTTCTTTGTTTTACAAACCCCCCTATTCTCTGAAAATTTTCCAGCTGTGTCATGTCGTCTTCTCCTATTGCTTTCATGATGCTTTCAATTGCTTTTTCCCCCCTTGTTTTCTTGCTTCATATGTTTCCCCTTCAACTTCCTGGAGCCCATACTCAAAGACTGACTTCACCCTTTCATTCTCCCACTGCATATCCCTGTGTATCCCCTCATTCAATTTGATTTCCTCCATTGCAGCTTTCCTTTCTTCAGTTGCACTAGCTAATGTACTTCGGCACAGTGGCCTGTCATTTTCCCTTCTCGGCTTTCCCTGGGCTCTGCTGTGGTCTGTTAGGGCCTCCACATATAGCTTAGCTCTTTCATTTACTACAGTCTCCACTGATAGAGCTTCTACATGCAGTTTTTCTCCTTCTTTCCCTACAGTCCCCTTATTTGTGACTGAGGTAGCAGTCTCTGTTGTTAATCCCAAAATGTTCTTTAGTTCTTTAGGCTGTTTCAGATTTTTCAGTTCCTCTTCTAAACTCTGTATCCTAGCCTCTGCTGCTTTGACTTGCACCTCCCACTTCCTGCTTCCCATATCTATCCTCTCTTCCATTCTCATGCTAAGTTCTTCTAGTTTCTTTTCCCATTCACGTTCCCTTTTTATGAGCTCTGCTGCCCAATCTTCCTTTGCCGCTTCCTCTTCCTGTCCCTTGGTTTTTCTTGTTGCTCTCTGGCAACCCATTTTTGTTTTATCCTGATTGCCTCAGAGTGGGAAACCTATGTAATTCTGTGTGTTAGGTTAGTATTGTATGTCAGAGTGTGTGGGGGGGGGAGGTAGAGGATGAACTGTGGCTTTGTGGGATAGGAGTGGGGAGGGAGATTTAGGGGGGAATATGGGGAGTGGGAAGGAGGGTGAAGCAAGTGGGTGAGTGGGAGAGGGAGAAGGGGAAGGAGGGATAGGTGGGGAGGGGGAGGGTGAAAGAGGGAGGGAAGGGATCAGGGGAAGGAGTGAGATGTCGGTGGGGAGGGGGGGAGTGTATGTGTGAGTCAGGATCTGTGTGTGTGTGTATGTGTATGTGTGTGTGTGTGTGTGTGTGTTTGTGTGTGAGTTTGAGAGGTAGGTGACTTGTGCAGTGTAATGTGGAGGTGGGGAGCGGGAGGGTGAAAGAGGGAGGGAAGGGATCAGGGGAAGGAGTGAGATGTCGGTGGGGAGGGGGGGAGTGTATGTGTGAGTCTGGATAAGTGTGTGTGTGTGTGTGTGTGAGTCTGGATATGTGCGTGTGTGTGTGTGTGAGTCTGGATATGTGCGTGTGTGTGTGTGTGTGTGTGTGTGTGTGTACTCACCTAATTGTACTCACCTAATTGTGGTTGCAGGGGTCGAGACTCAGCTCCTGGCCCCGCCTCTTCACTGATCGCTACTGGGTACTCTCTCTCTCTGCTTCCTGAGCTTTGTCATACCTCTTCTTAAAACTATGTATGGTTCCTGCCTCCACTACTTCACTTGCTAGGCTATTCCACTTGCTGACAAATCTATGACTGAAGAAATGCTTCCTAACATCCCTGTGACTAGTCTGAGTCTTCAGCTTCCAGTTGTGACCCTTTGTCCCTGTGTCCCCTCTCTGGAACATCCTATCTCTGTCCACCTTGTCTATTCCCCGCAGTATCTTGTATGTCGTTATCATGTCTCCCCTGACCCTTCTGTCCTCCAGTGTCGTCAGTCCGATTTCCTTTAACCTTTCCTCGTACGGCATTCCCTTGAGCTCTGGGACTAGCCTTGTTGCAAATTTTTGTACTTTCTCTAACTTCTTGACGTGCTTGACCAGGTGTGGGTTCCAGACTGGTGCTGCATACTCCAGTATGGGCCTAACATACACAGTGTACAGTGTTTTGAACGATTCCTTATTAAGGTATCGGAACGCTATTCTCAGGTTTGCCAGGCGCCCGTATGCTGCAGCAGTTATTTGGTTGATGTGTGCCTCCGGTGATGTGCTCGGTGTTATGGTCACCCCGAGGTCTTTCTCCCTGAGTGAGGTCTGTAGTCTTTGTCCACCTAGCCTATACACTGTCTGCGGTCTTCTTTGCCCCTCCCCAATCTTCATGACTTTGCATTTGGCTGGATTGAATTCGAGAAGCCAGTTACTGGACCACATGTCCAGCCTGTCCAGGTCTCTTTGCAGTCCTGCCTCATCCTCGTCCGATTTAATTCTTCTCATCAACTTCACGTCATCTGCGAACAGGGACACTTCAGAGTCTATTCCTTCCATCATGTCGTTCACATATATCAAAAATAGCACTGGTCCTAGAACTGACCCCTGTGGGACCCCGCTCGTAACAGGCGCCCACTGTGATACCTCTTCACGTACCATGACTCGTTGCTGCCTCCCTGTCAGGTATTCCCTTATCCATTGCAGTGCCCTCCCTTTTACATGCGCCTGATCCTCCAGCTTCTGCACTAATCTCTTATGGGGAACTGTGTCAAAGGCCTTCCTGCAGTCTAGGAAAACGCAATCTACCCACCCCTCTCTCTCGTGTCTTACTTCTGTTACCTTGTCATAAAACTCCAGGAGGAGGTTTGTGATACAAGATTTGCCTTCCATGAACCCATGCTGGTTTTCATTTATAATCTTGTTCCTTTCCAGGTGTTCGACCACTCTCCTCCTGATAATCTTCTCCATGACTTTGCACACAATACATGTCAGAGACACAGGTCTGTAGTTTAGTGCCTCGTTTCTGTTTCCTTTCTTAAATATGGGGACTACATTAGCTGTCTTCCATTTCTCAGGTAGTTGCCCAGTTTCAAGGGATGTGTTGAAGATTGTGGTTAGAGGCACGCACAGCATCTCTGCTCCTTCTCTAAGGACCCATGGGGAGATGTTGTCCGGTCCCATCGCCTTTGAGGTGTCAAGGTCACTTAAGAGCTTCTTCACCTCCTCCTCAGTTGTTCGTATGTCATCCAACACTTGTTGGTATATTTCCTCTTGATGTTCCCTTCTGTGCTGTCTTCCCACAATCCTTCCTGTCTCTACTGTAAAAAC
>NC_091298.1:33239247-33256747 GCF_038502225.1 Cherax quadricarinatus
AACAGGCTGGATGCTAGAAGGGCAGTCCTTTCTAGTATTCACTGGAGATCTCTAAGTTTTTAGAATCGCGTTTTTTGTAACAATGTGCGCCTCAGGAGATGTGCTCTGTATTATACACTCAAAGATCTATATCCTTGAGTGAGGTATGTAATTTTAGCCCCCTAGACTGTACTCTGACTGCGATCTTTTTTGCCCTTCCATGACCTTCACGACTTTGCACTTGCTGGGGGCTGAACTCTAGGAGCCAGTTGGTGGACCAGGCATGCAGCCTGTCCAGATCCCTCTGTAGTACTGCCATATCCTCATCCGACTGAATTCTTCACATTAACATCACAACGTCTGCAAACAGGGACACTTCCTTTATGTCATTCACATATACTTGAAACATCACTGGTCCTAGGACTAACCACTGTGGAACATCGCTTTTCACAGGTGCCCACTCTGACGTCATCACGTACCATGACTCGCTGCTTTCTTCCCTTCAGGTATTCCCTGATTCATTGCAGTGCCTTCCCTGTTATACCTGCCTAGTGCTTCAGCTTTTGCACTAATCTCGTGTGGAGCTGTGTCAAAAGCCTTCTAGCAGTGTGTGTGTGTGTGTGTGTGTGTGTGTGTGTGTGTGTGTGTGTGTGTGTACTCACCTATTTGTGGTTGCAGGGGTCGAGTCACAGCTCCTGGCCCCGCCTCTTCGCTGATTGCTACTAGGTCCTCTCTCTCCCTGCCCCATGAGCTCTATCATACCTCGCATTAAAACTATGTATGGTTCCCGCCTCCACTACGTCACTTTCTAGGCTATTCCACGGCCTGACTACTCTATGACTGAAGAAATACTTCCTAACATCCCTTTGATTCATATGAGTCTTCAACTTCCAATTGTGACCTCTTGTGTCTGTGTCCCTTCTCTGGAACATCCCGTCTTTGTCCACCTTGTCTATTCCGCGCAGTATTTTATATGTCGTTATCATGTCTCCCCTGACCCTCCTGTCCTCCAGTGTCGTCAGGCCGATTTCCCTCAACCTTTCTTCGTAGGACAATCCCCGTAGCTCTGGGACTAGTGTTGTTGCAAACCTTTGCACTTTCTCTAATTTCTTGACGTGCTTGACTAGGTGTGGATTCCAAACTGGTGCTGCATACTCCAGTATGGGCCGGACGTAAATGGTATACAGAGTCTTAAACGAATCCTTACTGAGGTATCGGAACGCTATCCGTAGGTTTGCCAGGCGCACTTATGCTGCAGCAGTTATCTGATTGATGTGCGCCTCAGGAGATATGCTCGGTGTTATGCTCACCCCCAGATCTTTTTCCTTGAGTGAGGTTTGCAGTCTTTGGCCATCTAAACTATATTGTGTCTGCAGTCTTCTTTGCCCTTCCCCAATCTTCATGACTTTGCATTTGGCAGGGTTAAATTCAAGGAGCCAGATGCTGGACCAGTCTTGTAGCCTGTCCAGGTCTCTTTGTAGTCCTGCCTGATCCTCGTCCGATTTGATTCTTCTCGTTAACTTCGCATCATCTGCAAACAAGGACACTTCTGAGTCTATCCCTTCCGTTATGTCGTTCACATATACCAAGAACAGCACAGGTCCTAGGACTGACCCCTGTGCAACCCCGCTTGTCACAGGCGCCCACTCTGACACCTCGTCGCGTACCATGACACGTTGTTGCCTCCCTGCCAGGTATTCTCTGATCCATTGCAGTGCCTTTCCTGTTGTGTGTGCCTGATCCTCTAGCTTTTGCAGTAACCTCTTGTGAGGAACTGTGTCGAAGGCCTTCTTGCAGTCCAAAAATATGCAGTCGATCCACCCCTCTCTCTCTTGTCTTACATCTGTCACCTTGTCATAAAACTCTAGTAGGTTTGTGACACAGGATTTTCCTTCCCTGAAACCGTGCTGGTTGTCAATTATACACTTGTTTCTTTCCAGGTGCCCCACCACTCTCCTCCTGATGATCTTCTCCATGACCTTGCATACTATACACGTTAGTGATACAGGTCTGTAGTTTAGTGCCTCATGTCTGTCTCCCTTTTTAAAAATTGGGACTACATTTCCCATTTTCCATACCTCAGGGAGTTGCCCAGTTTCAAATGATGTGTTGAAGATCTTTGTTAATGGCTCACACAATATCTCTGCTCCCTCTTTAAGGACCCATGGAGAGATGTTGTCTGGTCCCACCGCCTTTGAGGTGTCAAGTTCGCATAGCAGCTTCTTCACCTCCTCCTTGGTTATATGTACCTCATCCAGCACTTGCTGGTGTGCCCCCCTGTTCTGATTTCCTGGAGTCCTACTGCTTTCCACTGAAAATACCTCTTTAAATCTTGTGTTGAGCTCCTGACATACCTCTTGGTCGTTTCTTGTGAATTCCCCATCACCCTTCCTCATTTTGATTACCTGGTCCTTGACTGTTGTTTTCCTCCTGATGTGGCTGTACAACAGCTTCGGGTCAGTCTTTACTTTTGATGCTATGTCATTTTCATATTGTCTCTGAGCCTCCCTTCTTATCTGTGCATATTCGTTTCTGGCTCTTCGGCTGATTTCTTTATTTTCCTGAGTTCTCTGTCTTCTGTACCTTTTCCATTCTCTAGTACACCTAGTTTTTGCCTCCCTACACCTTTGGGTGAACCAAGGACTCGTTCTGTTCTTCCCATTATTTCTGTTTCCCTTGGGAACAAACCTCTCCTCTGCCTCCTTGCATTTTGTTGCTACATAGTCCATCATTTCTTGTACTGGTTTTCCTGTCAGTTCCCTCTCCCACTGAATGTCTTGAAGGAAGTTCCTCATGCCTGAGTAGTTCCCCCTTTTGTAGTTCGGTTTTTCCCACCCTATTCCTTCTACTCTCTCCACTTGGAGCTCAACTATGTAGTCGAAGCACAGAACCACATGGTCACTAGCTCCCAGGGGCCTTTCATACATGATACCCTCGATGTCCGAACTACTCATGGTGAATACAAGGTCCAGCCTTGCTGGTTCATCCTCTCCTCTCTCTCTGGTAGTGTCTCTAACATGTTGATGCATGAGGTTTTCCAGTACCACATCCATCATCTTGGCTCTCCATGTTTCGGGACCCCCATGGGGCTCCAGGTTTTCCCAATCTCCTTGTGATTGAAATCACCCATAACTAGTAACTTTGCTCCCCCCATGTGTGCTCTCCTGGCCACCTTGGCTAGTGTGTCGATCATTGCTCTGTTGCTCTCATCGTATTCTTCTCTTGGCCTCCTGCAGTTCTGTGGTGGGTTGTACATTACTGCAATTATCACCTTATGTCCCCCAGACTGGATTGTTCCTACTAAGTAGTCCCTTTAGCCCATGCCATCCATTCCTTCCATTTTCTCAAAATCCCACTGGTTTTTAATGAGCAGTGCAACTCCTCCTCCCCCTCTCCTCCCTCTGTCTTTCCTGAGGATTTGGTATCCGGATGGAAAGATTGAATCTGTTATTATTCTGGTGAGTTTTGTTTGTGTGAGTGCTATTATGTCTGGGGATGTCTCTTTGATTCTTTCGTGCCACTCCTCATACTTGTTTGTTATTCCATCTGCATTTGTATACCACACCTTCAACTTCTTTTCTACGACTGTGGTCTGGGAGGTATATTGGGGTTGGGGAAGTGGGAGACCTGGTGAGGAACTATGGGTTGTTGCTGTGGGGGTGGAGTTTGTAATGTAGTGGGTGGGGGCATTGGATGTGGCATAGGTGTTTTGATTTAAAGTGTTTGGTTGCACTGGGGTTGACCTGGTTGAGAGGCTTCTATAGGAAGTTGTGAGGGAGGCTGTATTTGATCTTCTTCCTGGGTCTGGGATCTCCTGTCTGTCTTCTCCATCCCCTCTCTTTCCTCCTGTGTGTGTGTGTGTGTGTGTGTGTGTGTGTGTGTGTGTGTGTGTGTTTTGAGAAAAGGGGGTTAGGAAAGTAGTAACTTCAGGTGCGCGTGCGCCCCCCCTCCCCCACACAGACTCAAATAAAGAAAAGTAACTATTAATCACAACCACACTCAATGAATACGTGTACACACGCACACACAAGCGGCGCAGTGAACACACGCATTCACTCACATGCACATGCAACACACACACACACACACACACACACACACACACACACACACAAACAGGAGTGTACACACACACACACACATGCACTGAATATGCGCACATATGCACACGTAAACATTCACTGAAAGTACACACACAGACACTGAGTATGTGTACGCACTCAGAAATATACAAAGCACACACACACACACACACACACACACACACACACACACACACACACAATACTAATCCCGGAGCTAAGAGGTATGTCGTACGATGAGAGATTAAAGGAACTCAACCTGACGACACTGACAGACAGGAGGAATAGGGGGAACATGATAACGACATATAAAATACTGAGAGGAATTGACTAGTGGACAGGGACAGAATGCTTTAGAGATGGGACACAGGAACAAGGAGACAACTTAGTTAACACTCAAATGACTCAAAGGGATGTTAGGAAGAATTTCTTCAGCTTTAGAGTTGCTGAAGTAAAACCATCTGGAGAATAAGGTAGTGGAGGCAGGATCCATACATTACATTAAGTTTTTTTTTATTTTTTTTATTATCACACTGGCCGATTCCTACCAAGGCAGGGTGGCTCGAAAAAGAAAAACTTTCACCATCATTCACTCCATCACTGTCTTGCCAGAAGGGTGCTTTACACTACAGTTTTTAAACTGCAACATTAACACCCCTCCTTCAGAGTGCAGGCACCGCACTTCCCATCTCCAGGACTCAAGTCCGGCCTGCCGGTTTCCCTGAACCCCTTCATAATTGTTACTTTGCTCACACTCCAACAGCACGTCAAGTATTAAAAACCATTTGTCTCCATTCACTCCTATCAAACACGCTCACGCACGCCTGCTGGAAGTCCAAGCCCCTCGCACACAAAACCTCCTTTACCCCCTCCCTCCAACCTTTCCTAGGCCGACCCCTACCTCGCCTTCCTTCCACTACAGACTGATACACTCTTGAAGTCATTCTGTTTCGCTCCATTCTCTCTACATGTCCGAACCACCTCAACAACCCTTCCTCAGCCCTCTGGACAATAGTTTTGGTAATCCCGCACCTCCTCCTAACTTCCAAACTACGAATTCTCTGCATTATATTCACACCACACATTACCCTCAGACATGACATCTCCACTGCCTCCAGCCTTCTCCTCGCTGCAACATTTATCACCCATGCTTCACACCCATATAAGAGCGTTGGTAAAACTATACTCTCATACATTTCCCTCTTTGCCTCCAAGGACAAAGTTCTTTGTCTCCACAGACTCCTAAGTGCACCACTCACCCTTTTCCCCTCATCAATTCTATGATTCACCTCATCTTTCATAGACCCATTAAGATGAGGTATGATAAATCTCTTGGATCAGGGAGAAAGTGGACCTAATTGTGAACGCCGATGAGGCTGGGCCAGAAGGTACGACATACAGATGAGTACACACACACACACACACACACACACACACACACACACACACACACACACACACATATACACACACACACACACACACACACACACACACACACACACACACACATATACACAGATACGAGCTGTCAGAGTGCTTTTCGCAGATTTATTACAATAACAGATTTTCACACTGTCAGAAATGACAGAATGTAACAATACCAATATGTCTCGAAAAGCAATTACGGTTATTATATATAAATTAAACAAGACAACGAATATTTGGAAAAGAAAAACAATTGGAAAATTTTTATCTCCCATATTTTGGCTTCCAAAAGATTGTATTCTTTACCACTGTAATGTGGACTCTAATTGAAAATTTCCTGAAATGTTGGCCGCTGCTGCATAGAACGTGCCCCGCTTCGCTTCACCAGCTGCAGAGAACCATCAAAGCCTCTATGATATGGCGAGAACGTCATTAGAGGAAGCAATAACAGGTTACAGCGACGGTCTCAGCATTGATTGTGACGACAATACCATTATATAGCCCAGAGTCGGCCACGTTATAGCAGTCTAACTGATGCTCGCTGTTTCGTTTGTGGAGGAGTGAAAAAAATGTTGGAGAATTCACATCAAGAAGAGCAGTGTAATGAGCGCCTGTATAGTAACATACCGAGGAATTTAATTTTATTGTCAAGTAATAAGATCTTACTGTGTGTATTGACTCGCAGGTAATTATAGATAATCAAAAATCGCCGAGTCCGGTGCACTGTATTGTTCGTTATTTTATTTATTTATGGAATTTATTAGTATTTATTTTTAATTTAAATTATAAGAAAACGTTAAAGAGTGTTCTAGTATCACAGAAAAGTGTTGCAACTCAAACTCAGCTATAAGAGACACTTGAGGCATAAGTTAGTGCAGCAACTTTCATGACATCAAATAGGATGATAAACATACAATCACTCGGTGGATTTGCTACAACAATAAATATATTCCTGGCCTTCCAAATACACACGATCCACAAGGCCTAATTAATTTATTTAACGCAATAAGATAATTTTTCATGTAGTGTTATGTGTTCTCTCATACTTTGGCACTGAATTAGAGACGTGGTATATGTTTTGTTATTTGATTGTATTTGACAGATTTTGAAGCCCACGTTTATTTTTACCTCATCTGACGTGAAGGATCGAACCTACACTCTGTGTAACTACCCCAGGAGAGTTATAGCATGATGGTACCCTTATCACAACACAAGCAATATTTGTGTCTTTAGGTCTATGAGGCTAATTTCAGTTTTTTGGACAATATGAGATCCTCACGAGAGGGTTTCCAGTATGCAATAACTCCACAAACACAAGTAAAATATTTAATAACATTTTGTCTAATTTAATGTAAAAGATTCGAACCCACTCTGCTCATACCCAACCTAGGCACTGTGCCTTTATTCACTACAGCAGCGATGCCCTATAAAGATGTAATCCATGATTTGCAGTTTGGTCCCCGTGAACACGGATGGTGTCATGTGGTCGTTGTCTGAGGCTAATTTAATCTTGTCCCACGCGTCATACCAGTCTCAAGAGGGATATTTTATTCATAAGAGAACGTGGGAAAGACAGCAGAGGATTTGGAAGTATCCTTCAAGGCCATCTGCTGAGAAGAACCATCTGCCTCTCCCTAGATTAAGGACTCGTGCACTATCCAGGTGTATTTGTCATGAATGGAAAAGCAGGATGCTCTCTCACCAACCCGAAACTCCTTCTGGCCATTACCATAATTAAAGCAAGTTCTTAATATACCATTCCATATTGGAGTAATGATATGGAATTTCTGTTGCGTGACTCCACTGCCACCCACAGAGCTGTGTGACTCCACTGCCACCCACAGAGCTGCGTGACTCCACTGCCACCCACAGAGCTGCGTGACTCCACTGCCACCCACAGAGCTGTGTGACTCCACTGCCACCCACAGAGCTGTGTGACTCCACTGCCACCCACAGAGCTGCGTGACTCCACTGCCACCCACAGAGCTGCGTGACTCCACTGCCACCCACAGAGCTGCGAGACTCCACTGCCACCCACAGAGCTGCGTGACTCCACTGCCACCCACAGAGCTGCGTGACTCCACTGCCACCCACAGAGTTGCGTGACTCCACTGCCACCCACAGAGCTGTGTGACTCCACTGCCACCCACAGAGCTGCGTGACTCCACTGCCACCCACAGAGCTGCGTGACTCCACTGCCACCCACAGAGCTGCGTGACTCCACTGCCACCCACAGAGCTGCGTGACTCCACTGCCACCCACAGAGCTGCGTGACTCCACTGCCACCCACAGAGTTGCGTGACTCCACTGCCACCCACAGAATTGCGTGACTCCACTGCCACCCACAGAGCTGCGTGACTCCACTGCCACCCACAGAGTTGCGTGACTCCACTGCCACCCACAGAATTGCGTGACTCCACTGCCACCCACAGAGCTGCGTGAATCCACTGCCACCCACAGAGCTGCTTGACTCCACTGCCACCCACAGAGCTGGGCGACTCCACTGCCACCCACAGAGCTGCGTGACCCCACTGCCACCCACAGAGCTGCGTGACTCCACTGCCACCCACAGAGCTGCGTGACTCCACTGCCAGCCACAGAGCTGCGTGACCCCACTGCCACCCACAGAGCTGCGTGACTCCACTGCTACCCACAGAGCTGCGTGACTTCACTGCTACCCACAGAGCTGCGTGACTCCATTGCCACCCACAGAGCTGCGTGACTCCATTGCCACCCACAGAACTGCGTGACTCCACTGCCACCCACAGAGCTGCGTGACTCCACTGCTACCCACAGAGCTCTGTGTACCAATGGTAGTCAAGTACTTCTGGTTACCACCAGTTATACTCTGCCTCTCACAACCCTCTCTTCCTACCGCTAATACTTTTATTGGCTCAGTTTCCTTATTGTCAATTGATCTTCCGGTTGCAGCCACTGAACAAACATCAGAAATCTGTTGACTTCCAGACGGTCCCCATCTATTAAATGTATATGATGATAACCCTTGTGGGTTTATTGTGAGTTTGGTAATGATTGAGTGATGGAGAGAGTGTACTAAGCAACGTTATCATCTTGTCCTCCAATTTTCTGACTTTTAAAAACAATTTGGGCATGACCACCAACCCTGAGTAATATATTTACACTGAGCATGTAGCTCGTGAAGGATCTAGTTAGTGAATGATTGTATTACTTTACACTTGCAATATTGACATGTAGTTTAATAAATTCAACAAAAACAAACACAAAAAAATGCATTCCATTGTTTTGAGTTAGGGACGTATTCAACACTTCAAATAATGTTTCATGTTTGAATGAGTTAAAGTTAATTAATATTCCAAAGATTTGAATGAGATCTCATAGTCACAGTTTCCTAAGAGAAAAAACTTCGAGAACTTTGAGTCTTCATACAGTTTTGTCTAATATGTTGTACGAAGTTGGGAGATCTTCTCTGTACTCTCTCTGATATATCTTCGTATTTTGTATTATTTGGAGATTGAAACTTGACGTCATATTCTGGATGCGGTCTAACAGGTAAATTATTAGAGACATTACGATGCCATGAAGCTTGGCACTCCGTTAGCTTTACATTCTTGCCATCAGATAATCAACAAGTAATGCGTTTTTTCTTTTTGGGCTTTTCTTTCCTTTTGGGTCACCTACACCTCACTCAAAGCCTATATATACCCTCTGTGTCCATGTATTGTTTGTAACGGCTTGAAAAAGCTCCTGGAGAGCGAAACGTTGCCACAATAAAATGTCACATTAGTCGTATACTTGTGTCTCACGAAATCGTAATGACACGATTGCAAACAAACCATACCACGGGTAGGGTTAGAACCCGCGATAAGCGTGTCTCAAAACTCGACAGTAGACCGATTGAAGCAAAATAAATCCCCTAGCCCTGGTGAGCTTTTTTCAAGTAGTTACCGTTAAATTACCAAGCAATAAGCCTGACCTCAACGATATGCAAATTACTAGAGTCAGTTATAGCTGATATTATAGGAAACCATCTTGATAACCATAGCTTGATTGATACCCAGCATGGATTCAAGAGGGGCCGTTCCTGCCTAACTAATTTGCTAACTTTCTTCATTAAAGCTTTTGAGGCTGTTGATAATTATAAAGAATTCGATATTGTTTTAAATTTTAGTAAAGCTTTCGATAGAGTTCCGCACCAGAGACTATTAAAGAAAGTGGCAGTTCATGGTATTGGTGGAAAAGTACTGTCATGGATCGAGTCATGGCTCACAAACAGAAAGCAGAGAGTGCATAAATGGGGTTACATCTGGGTGAGAATGTTACACGTGCCGTTCCACAGGAATCAGTTTTAGGCCTGTTGTTTATAATATATATAAATGACCTAGACGAGGGAGTTACTAATGATATGAGCAAATTCGCTGATGACACGAAGATAGGCAGGATAATGATTCACATGTAGATGTCATGGAACTTCAGGAAGGTTTAGACAAACTTAATTCTTGGTCAGGAAAGTGGAAGATGCATTTTCATGTAGATAAATGCAAAGTTCTGAAACTAGGGAATGTTCATAACACTTGCACTTAACTAAATAATGTTGAATGTAGCCGTACAGAATGCGAAAAGGACTTGGGGGTTATGGTAAACAGTAACCTTTAACGAAGACAGCAATGCCTAAGCGTACGTAATGGAAATATAAACATTAAGCAGTATAATGTGATCCTTTATTGACAACGTTTCGCCCATGCAGTGGGCTTTATCAAGTCGCAAACAGATCTCCCTGGGTGAACCATACCTGACTATATATAGGATAAGAATACTGCTTAAGTGTTTATATTTCCATTGTGTCGGTATTGTATACCATTTATTTCCAAGCGTACGTAATAAGACAAATAGATTACTGGGACTTATATCAAGAAGTGTTCAAGTGTAAGCAACAGAAGTCCAGCGGGTATACTACAGCGTTATATGTCATTAGTAAGGCCTCACCTAGATTATGCAGCTCAGTTCTAGTCTCCATATTACAGAATAGATATAAATTCGTTAGAAAACATTCAGTGAAGAATGACAAAATTAATGTATAGCATTAAAAATCTTCCGTATGAAGAAAGATTGAAGACCTTTAAATTACATTCACCTGTAAGACGAAGAATGAAGGGAGACAAAATCGAAGATGGGTATTAACAAAAGGGATATAGATAACATAAGAAAAAAGGAAAACTGCAGCAGGCCTACTGGACCATGCAAGGCAGGTCCAATTCTCCTACCGGCTTAAGCCAGTGCCCTAACCTAGTTAGGTCAGGTCACATTCACTTAAGGAAGGAGTACGGCATCTGACCTAGTAGCACAAGCTAGCCAGGTCCAATTCACACCCACCCGCACTCACACATGTATTTATCCAACTAATTTCTAAAATACACAACGTTTTAGCCTTTATAACTGTACTCGGGAGTTTGTTCGATTCATCCACAACTCTGTTACCAAACCAGTGCTTTTCTATATCCTTCCTGAATCTGAATTTTTCCAACTTGAAACCATTGCTGCTAGCTCTGTCTTGGCTAGATATTTTTAGTACGCTATTCACATCCCCTTTATTTATTTCTGTTTTCCATTTATACACTTCATTCATATCCCCCCTAATTCTACGTCTTTCTAGAGAGTGCAGATTCAGGGACCTAAGTCTATCCTCATTGGGAAGGTCTTGAGGATATCTCTCCAAGAGAGAACCCGCGATAATGGATTCAAATTAGACAAGTTTAGATTTAAAAAGGATATATGAAAGTAGTGGTTTGGAAATGGGGTAGTTGATGAGTGGAACAGTCTGCCTAGTAGGGTAATTGAAGCAAAAACTTTTGATAGTTTCAAATTTAAGTTGGATAAATACACGAGTGAGAGGGGTTGAATTTGAGTGGGACTTGCACATGAGTAAATAGAATTATCAACGCTTATTGCTTAGGAAGCGTTGAAGGTGGGTTGGGAAAAATTATTCTATTAGTGGGATGGATTTGTGAAGGATTTGCCTAGTGTGGGCCAACAGGCCTGCCGCAGTGTTCAACTTTTCTTATGTTATGTTTAAAGGTCTTTATGTAACAAAGGTCATTGTGTAACAATGGTCTTGGTATAACGGAGGTCTTTGCACTTTTCTCCTCTACCTTTAGTGCAAATTCTTGTTAAATAATGTGCTTATTTAAACTGTTTAATAAGAATATCATTTAATTTATTTTAGATTACAAACGAAAACTGATACGACTCAAGAAATCGTAATGACACGATTGCAAACAAATCATACCCCCGGCCGGGATTGAACCCGCAGTCATAGAGTCTCAAAACTCCAGCCCGTCGCGTTAGCCACTAGACCAGCTAGCCACAATAAGATTCATCCAACTAGGTATATTTCTACACCATAGGAAAGTTAGCACAGGCACCTCTGTGACCACAAATGCAAGTTTTTACAGACGAATCTCCAGCTAGCGTGGCCGTGACGAACTCTAGCTCAAGTCGTCACGGCCACGCTAGCTGGAGATTCGTCTGTAAAAACTTGCATTTGTGGTCACAGAGGTGCCTGTGCTAACTTTCCTATGGTGTAGAAATATACCTAGTTGGATGAATCTTATTGTGGCTAGATGGTCTAGTGGCTAACGCGACGGGCTGGAGTTTTGAGACTCTATGACCGCGGGTTCAATCCCGGCCGGGGGTATGATTTGAAAACTGATACGGCTGTTTCTTCTAAATTGTTACGTTAATCAGGTTTAAATGAGACTGCAAGCCACTGCAAGTGTTGCAATAATAGCTGTATCACTATTGTTGCTCTGTCACATAAAGCGAATGTGACAACTGAAGAAGTGAGATCTCAGGAGGAAAATAAACATTGTATTGTTTGCCTAAAGTAATACAGCCTTATAATTACTTTGATGACAAAGTGCTAAGCCCGTAAACGTCAGAGTGTGCTCAGGAAAATGGAGGGTTACGAAGCTATTATCAGGTTTAATGCCAGGAAGAGGAGGATTGCTCCAACTAAGCTCAGATTTTCTCATTATAGATCTATCTTTCTCAGTATCTACCTTTCTCAATATCTAACTTTCTCAGTATGTGTCTTTCTCAAAATCTATTTTTCTTAATATCTATATCTTTCTCAATAATTATCCATATTTCTCAATATCTATATATCTTTTCAATATCTATATCTTTCTCAACAACTATCTTTCTCAATATATCTTTCTCGATTTCTATTTCTCAATATTTGTCAATCTCTCTCTCTCTCTCTCTCTCTCTCTCTCTCCTTGTCTTGGTACAGTATCTTCGGCGTCAATGCGTCGCACCGTCTTAGCGTAATCTTTTCTTCTATCATTGTTAATTTTCATGTCATGGCCAACAAATCATCACATTTTCCTGGAATGCACCTTAACGTCTTTACTTTTATTAAATTTAGAAAATACTTTTTCAGACGAATAAACGTAATGGTTTCTTAACAACAGCCTTGATGAATCATCAGTAAGAGTTTTCAAGCTGGTTTTCACATTTTTTTCAAGTAAAAGTGTCATAATGTAGAGTTACAATGGATTTTCTTGAAATCTTGTTTGATGAGAAATAGTTTGCGGTCGTTAGCCGCTGATGACGACTGGGTAGTTAGCCGCTGATGTCAAGCGGGTAATTACAAAAGCCTCTCCAGCGCTGACTCAGAAATGTCCCCTGATTAATTAATGGATTATTTATTACATTTTCCTGGTCGTTCTCTCGACCCTCTCCGATCCCTTGTACTGCCGGAGGCTCCAAAAGTAATGTGCTCCCCACTGCCAACCATTCTGACAAAACAATATTATTTTACCAAAAATTCCCCGCTGGTTGTAGTAGTGAGATAAATTGAGGGAAATCCGATTATTACTTACAGAGATATGAAAGTGTGAATGTAACATTTGTACTCGGTTTATAGAAACATGAATGCTTACCACATACAGGAAGTTGCTGTTCCTTTACATTTTTTTATGATTTTCTCACGAAATCGTAATAACATGATTGGAAGCAAACCACGGAACGGGTGGGGTTTGAACCCATGGCCTGGAGGTTTACGACTCAATCCCAATGGCTTCAAACTTCACCCGTTGCGTCGTTTGTTATGATTTTCATTATATTTTTATGATTATTTTTTTAAGGAGTATATGTTATCATATTTCACTTATATTTGTTGTTCATTCACACTAACCAAATGCAAACATTAAACACATGTAAACTCTAAAGAATACATGTGTCCATGTATTGTTTGTAACGGATTGATAAAGCTCCTGGAGAGCGAAACGTTGTCACAATAAAATATCACATTAGTTGTATTTTTGTCCTTTTACTTAACACAGACCAGATTTTTCTGATGTAGTCCTAACCAGGCCAGTCGGGACCATTTTGGAGGCGCTAGTATTTTGACACAAATTACCATCAGCTGTGTTGTGGTTGGTGCAAATAGATGTCATCGGCAGTTTAAGGGTTAACAATTATCCTGTTCAAGAATATGCGATGCAAAAAATAACCATAGCTGTTTTAATTTTTTTTTTGGTGTGTTCACTAGTAGTAATTTTGTGTAAATTTATTAAAAAATAATGAAAATAATAGAATACCCATTTCTACTTTTTGCAAATATCTATAAATGCACAATAACTGAACACAATACACAATAATTGAGCTTGTTATTTGTGGCTATTTAAAACTAATAAAAATACCCACCGGGAAACAAAAATATTTACTCCAGTATTTAGTATATTCGTCAAAAAATAAAATTAAATTGTACAATATAATAATCTTTAACATTGGTTCGTTTAATCATACTTTATTTATAACGAATATAAAATTAAAACTGGGAGATTCAGTATACAAACAGGTAAATAAATTTAGAAAAAAAAACTCAAACGAGGGGCGGACGCTCTGAGGCTGACATTTCGGTCGCTGACTGAAGTTCTTCTGGTAGGTAAGTAGCATAAAAATCATGTTCTTCAAAGGGTCACCTGCTCGCTACGAGTCAACAATATTTTACTCCTCAGAAAGAAATTAAAATAAACTCGCAGGGCTGGGTTTGATTAGTATCCGAGATATTAAAGGTAATTCTTGGGAGGCTTCGGGATAAGGTTGGACAATTGGTTGGGGGGAAATGGATGGTTTAGAGGAGAACCTGCCTAGTTTAGGCCAGTAGCCTACTGTAGGGTACCTCCGTTATTTTCTTGTATACTGTGCTAATGTTGGTTGAATTACCGACAAAATGTTAGGTAAAAGGACACAAGTGTAACTAATGTGACATTTTATTGTGGCAATGTTATATAAAACGAGATTTCTAATAAACTTGGAGATTTCCAGTGAATACTAGAAAGGACTGCCCTTCTAGCATTCAGCCTGTTACTGGGTTTTCGTAACAAGTAGTCAGTATCCTGGTCCAATTATCCATTAGAATTCAATAATAATTATTAGTGCTTCAAGATTGCAACTGGTAGGTTACTAACTAAAGAAATAAAAATTTAATAAATTTATTAACAATCAAGATGTCTAGGAGTATATTATCAAATTAAAATAAATTAACCAATTTAAACAAATTAATAATAATCACTTCTCTCGTGTACAGTAGTATTGTACTGAAGGCACATATCACATTTATACGTCTTAAGTACCGTTTGGTACATTAACATTTAATAATACAATATACAAATAAGTTTGTGTGTATGTGTGTAAGTGTTCTAAGTAGTTCGCTATGTCTCACGACTCTACTAGACTTAAACCAATGACTGACAAAGTCCTCACATCAACTAACTTCTTGACCACCTGACAATCAGAACAGCTTGCTTGAACAATAAAACGATTGCTAAGCCCAATAGCAATATAACAAGCAACTGCGACACAGAATCAGGATCAAGGAGATAATATAACGACACTAAGTAGGGACCATCAGCAAACCCTCCACAAAAGTCACAAAACTCCCATACTAATGAATCTAAGTTCAGCATAAGAAAATCCCCGACTGTGACAGTACAGATACCAGTACAAATTAGGTCAGAAGCTACAGCTCAGGACCTGAGTTACTCAGAGTGTCTATGGGACACACAACCTCAGTACATCGAAAATCACTAAGTCTAGATAATGTTTTGTGAACACAGTTCCACAGAACCTACAACAATAAAGCAACAGAGACGATCTTCCAACAAGGGCCAATAAGGGAGAGTTAGGCAAGTCTTGTCAGGAATACGTTCAACCACCAAGAGAGTCTAGCCCAGACTGACTACTCCAGGCGAGGTGTGAACACCCACCCTCGATCACGTGATTGCTTCAAGCCCAGTGCTTACACGGCCAGTTCATAGGACGTGCCTTGTTCTCAAACACATAAAAATAGGTGTCTAAGTCAATCTCAAAAAACTTAGGACCATTGAGGCAGCTTTCTGCACATTAAATGTGTCCTGTGTTGTGCTAACAGGTTTATCAACTTTATCAGATCTATCAGTCTGTTGTCTTCCAAGACGAACATTTTCTCTCTGGAAATCATCTTCGTTCAATTTCCTCTGTGCCTTTATTTGTGTAGTCTGCAACATAATGAAGCGTTCCATCCTCTCAAATTGTTCCTAAGAGATAGGACCAGTAGGTAACGGAGGAGTCGGGAAATTAACATGTCTTTCTGGACGGTCCTTAGGTCGGACACCTTGTCAAGCCATCCCTAGAGAGTCTAGATCTGGTCTAGGATAAGTAGCAACAGGTGTAGCATACACGGTACTGGTATGAAGCTGACTCATACTACCAGCTACATTGTACTATTGTGTTAGTGAGGCAGGAAGGTGTGAGCGGAGGTTCACTAGGCTCAGACACTTCTGCCGTAGTTGCTCTTTCTTCTGCGTCATCAAATAGAGTCATACTTCCTAATTGTGATACTAGGCTTTCTGTATCTGAATCATAATCAAACGTCTCTGTATGAGCAGGAAACAGTATATCTTTAATTAACGCTCTGACAGTTTCTGCGGTGTAATTCCTGTTATACGTCACACCGAGATATTTGGCTACTCGCCAACACATCTGAAGTTTTAATGTACTCAACTCAGACAAAGTCAGAGTATCAATTAACTGTTTCACTTTGACATACATCACAAAAATAAATGCACTACGAGAGAGTGATTATGGGAAACTATAATCCTAATAGGAATTTTAGTGTTGGTTGTCTTAGAGCTAGAACTCATAAACAGTATTTCCATCTCTTTGGATCAAGAGACTCAGTCAAGTACATACATCCACCTATTATGTTGTACAAGATAAAACTCAAAGTCATCAGATTAGGAAAGTACTCAAAGTGTTTGACCATAGAGTTACTAGTATATCAAACTGGACAATTTCTCCAACACCTTGGATCAAGAGCATCCCGGACGGGCCCCCCATTTGTTACAAAAAACGCTATTTCTAATAAACTTGGAGATCTCCAGTGAATACTAGAAAGGACTGCCCTTCTAGCATTCAGCCTGTTACTGGGTTTTCGTAACAAGTAATCAGTATCCTGGTCCAATTATCCATAAGAATTCAATAATTATTAGTGCTTCAAGATTGCAACTGGTAGGTTACTAACTAAAGAAATAAAAATTTAATAAATTTATTAACAATCAAGATGTTTAGGAGTATATTATCAAATTAAAATAAATTAACCAATTTAAACATATTAATAATAATCACTTCTCTCGTGTACAGTAGTATTGTACTGAAGGCACATATCACATTTATACGTCTTAAGTACCGTTTGGTACATTAACATTTAATAATACAATATACAAATAAGTTTGTGTGTATGTGTGTAAGTGTTCTAAGTAGTTCGCTATGTGTTACGACTCTACTAGACTTAAAACAATGACTGACAAAGTCCTCACATCAACTAACTTCTTGACCACCTGGCAATCAGAACAGCTTGCTTGAACAATAAAACAATTGCTAAGCCCAATAGCAATATAACAAGCAACTGCGACACAGAATCAGGAACAAGGAGATAATGTAACGACACTAAGCAGGGACCATCAGCAGATTCTCCACAAAAGTCA
>NC_091298.1:33261747-33299247 GCF_038502225.1 Cherax quadricarinatus
TATATATATATATATATATATATATATATATATATATATATATATATATATATATATATATATATATATATATATATATATATATATATATATATATATATATATATATATATGAGGCACTACCTCTGGAATTGGACTGGGGACCCTCATCCTCGGAAAAAAGAATAAACATACTTCAGGGAAAACTCGAGATTCTCCCCAGAGCGTTTGAATATTTTTCTCCTACCACCTCCTATATTCTATATTCTATGTGGATTTTATTTGAAAACAAAACACATTAACAAAAATACAATAGGAAGTAGAACAACATAAATAACATCTCGGAGCCTACATCTCAAATTCTTCGTCCAGCTCCCCGGCGGTGGCCGTGTGCCCAGAATGCTGTAGGCCGTTCTGTGATCCTTGATCATTGTGATGAGCATTTTACCCATTTTTCTGAGGAACTTTAGAGCACACTTGCCCCATGCTCCCAGGGTCTCCGGCCCTACTACGATGAAGTCGTAGCAAGGGGGGCAGGCCTTCATATCTGTGGATCTTCTGGGTCTCCCTGTAACTGGTGGATCCAACCCCTTCAACTTCAGAGTATGGCAGTTAGGTGTCCGCCAACGTGGCAGCACAGGTGTAGTCCCAGGCAATCTGCTTACCATCCTTTCAGGAGAGCATAGTGACTCCATCTGGACGCTTTTGATTTCTGTCAGACCTCAGTATTTGGGGTTCCCGTGAGCTGGGCAACGGGCTGTGGCGAAACCTCTCTTTATGGCATTGACCTCCTCATGTCTAGCAGCCTTTCCTTCTGATGTATGACACACGAAACCATGAAGTTTGAATTGATCAGCCGACGCCCTTCTGCAAATACACCTATGTTCGGTGAGTATGGGGGCTGCTAGGAGGAGAGCAAAACTAATCCGAATGGCATGCGGGTCGAGTCGAGTGCCCAGGGAGGAACTGGGAAGAGCTAAAATGAAATCTCCTAAATGTGTTGCCTCCACCACAAGGAGACGAGCTTTGCCCTTTCCTGAAGCGTTGTTGAGCATTGTGTTGGCAGTTTTTTCCATGATCAGTTTGTCTCAATGGGACTGTTTATGCTCTTTGGGAGGAACTGGTCGGCTTCAGGAGTCTGCAAGGGTGTCCCATAGCATGGCTGCGTCAATGAACCTGGGGTTTTGGGCTCCTATCGCACCTCTCAAGAGTTCGAGGACAATCTCCCTGACTAGTAGTCTGAAGCCAAACACGAAGACAGAAATGCAGGTAAAGCTACATGCGTTGCCTTGCGCACCGGAAGTGTTGCTTGATCCCATTGCTGATCTTCCAGTCACAGATTCGGTGCCTTCTTAAAGACAGATCTGAGGAGTCATATTCGCTGAGAGTTGGGTTGTCGAAACAGTGCACGCACCTAAAGAAGTGAGTCTTAGGAGAGTAAGACACCTTGTGAAGAGATACAGGGTATCAGGGGCATCAGGATCCCTTATTATCTCCCACTGGATCATGCAATCCTACAAACAACTTGAGACTAGTGAACTAGGCTTGCTTCAAGCTACGGGGACATAAAACTGACATTTTATGATGTAGGTGGGTAGTCAGTGATCCGTGAAACACAGCTTATATTCTACTCAAAAATTTGTCTTATGTATCCTACATTGTTCCCAAATTTTATTAATTATCAATGAAACCAATTTATATAAGCCAAAAGCAATACTCGCATTTTCAAAGCTACTTTTTATGTTACATGATTCTATCATATTCATGTCGACCATGGACTTGCTTGATATAACCTTCTCAGCCTTTTGAAAATCAATTGGATGGTTAAAAATCTCTCATCTGAATAAACAGAGCATTAAAATCTTGTACACTTCTAATGCTATATTTCTGTTGTTTTTAACTTAGCTCAAGACTTTTACTAGTTTGACTAGTAGAGGATGGCAAACTTCTTATGCTCGACGTCCTCCTGTGCAGATCTCCCGACACTGATAAACTTCTCTTCAAAGAGTATACAAAACTAACCAACAAGGATGATCTTATACACTTCTATTCACACCAAGATACCCGCACTAAAAAAGGAGTTCTCACTGGCTTTTCCTTGAGAGCTCTTCACATCTCCAGCCCTTGTTTTCTTGAAGAAGAATGTATTTACATAACACAAGCTTTTCACGTCTTCAGTTTCCATGTTTCTTCATCTGAGATTGCAGACTCAAGGCACAAACTATCCTCAATAGTCCGCCCATGGAACAGCCCTCTAAGCAGTTCATAGTGCTCCCATCTGGTGAAGTTGCCACAAATACTCGCTGGGCACTTGCTAAGAGTAGTATAAATATCTCCACCATAAACACATTATCTATCAAAGACCTCACTGCGACACACAGTCCCACACCTTTAACTTCCACAGCAGGCATCTACACCATCCCCTGTGGATTCTGTCCCAAGAAATATGTAGGCGAAACAGGCAGAGATCTTGCGGTCCACCTGAACGAGCTTGTGTCCTCCACAGAGATACAACGGGGCATTTGATGAACTGGGATGAGGCACAACTCGTTCTCTCCAAACCATATCTCAGATGCCAGCGGTGTCTAGAAGCCACGCTAATTGCCATCACCGAGACAATAGAACGTAAAACTGGAAACCACAAAATTTCTAAAACATTAGCATACATGTTACTCAACCAGGCAAAGCACCACCGACCCAGCAATACAGGAATCACATGATCTCATCGTCTCCCCGTCCTCATCCCATTATGGCATTCTTCAGGTCACTATGCATCACTCACACCTCACTCTCCGCCTATATATAATGTTTTTCAAGCTGTGTGTGTTAGAGGTGATCAAGGTCCCAAGACCGAAACGTTATCTAATAAATATGTCCCTGTGTTTGCTTACGTGTTTTTATGGACCAATTTGTCAGTATCTATTTCCAAGGTTTATACCACCAGTTTGACTGTAATAAACTTTATCACCTTCCTTCCTCAGCCTGATTACCTGGTCCTTAACCGTTGTCTTCCTCCTGATGTCAGACTTGACTTTCTATGCTATGTCGATTTCGTCCTGTCGCTGGGCCTCCCTCCTTATCTGCGCATACTCGTTTCTGGTTCTTCGACTAATCTCTTTATTTTCCAGGGTCCTTTGTCTTCTGTACTTTTTCCATTCTCTGGCGCATTTAGTTTTTGCCTCTCTACACCTTTGAGTAAACCAAGGGCTCGTTCTGGTCTTTCCATTATTTCTTTTGCCCTTAGAACAACATAAGAACATAAGAATGTAGGAACACTGCAGAAGGCCTACTGGCCCATACGAGGCAGGTCCTTATCAAAACGACATCTACCTAAAGCTACCCAAGAAATAACTCCCGTACCCCATGACACCAATCTCTGCCTCCTTGCATTTTATCACATAGTCCATCATTCTGTTTACTGATTTTCCTACCAATTCTCTTTCCAACTGAACCTCCTGCAGGAAGTTCCTCATGCCTATGTAGTCCTCCCTTTTGTAGCTTGGCTTCTCCCATTCTTCTCCTGTTATCCTCTCCACTTGTAACTCTATTCAAAGCTCAGAGCCACTTGATAACTAGCTCCAAGGGGCCATTCATATGTGATATCCTCAATGTCCAAGCTACTCTGGGAGAATATGAGGTCCATTCTTATTGGTTCATCCTCGCCTCTCTCTCCAGTAGTGTCCGTTTCATTTTGATGCATGAGGTTTTCCAGTACCACATCCCTCGTTTCGGCTTTCCATGTTTCGGGATCCCCATGTGGCTCCAGGTTTTCCCAATCTCTTTGTGAATGAAATCACCCATAACTAGTAACTTTGATCTACCTGTGTGAGCTCTTTTGGCCACCTCAGCTAGTGAGTCCACCATTGCACTGTTGCTCTATTTATATTTTTCTCTTGGCCTCCTGCAGTTTCGTTGTGGGTTGTACATCACTGCAATGATTACCTTACGTCCCATGGACTGGACTGTACCTGCTATGTAGTCTCTTTTTCCCATTTGGTCCATTCCTTTCAGTTTCTCAAATCCCCATTGGGTTTTAATGAGCAATGCAACTGCTGCTCCCCTTCTACTCCCTCTATCTTTCCTCATAATCAGATATTCAGGTGGAAAGATTGCATCTGTTATCCTGGTGAGTTTTGTTTCTATAAGTGCTTTGATGTCTGAAGACGTCTCCTTGATTCTTTCATGCAACTCCTCACATTTTTTTATTCCATTTGCATTTGTATACCAAACCTACTACTTTTCTAAACCTGTGGTCTAGGAAGAACGTTGAAGATGGGGGAGCGGTAGACCTGGTGGAGAACTATGAGGGGTTGCTTTGGGGGTGGAGTTTGTGAGGAGCAGAACTAGGGCAGCAGGTACAGTGCATGGATTTTGGGTTAAATTATTTCATTGCATTTTGGTTGTCGTGGCTGAGGTCTTTCTGTAAGTGGTTGTGGGAGAGGTTGTATTCACTCTTCCTCTTGAGTCTGGGTTGTCCTGCTCATCTCCGTCTTTCCTTCTCTTTCCTCCTTGCATCTTTGTACCCTCACTTTTAGTTTTTGCATTTCCGCTTGTGTTCTGTCACGGTTGAGGTACACCCATCAGTACATCTGTATGTCTCTTGGCCATACTTTCTCCTGCAGGATTCTGTTTCAAGCCGATTCGGCTTTGAAAATCACTTAGGCCATTTTTTTCTCTTTCAAACCACCTTATTTTCAGAAAGTTAGTCAACTGGATCATGTTGTCCTCTCCTATTGCTTTCATGATACTTTCAATTGCTTTTTTCTCCCCGTCATCTTGCTTCATAAGTTTCCCTTTCAACTTTCTGGAGCCCATAAACAAAAACTGACCTCTCCCTTTTATCTTCCAACTGCATTTCTCTTTGCATTCCCTGAGTCGATTTAGTTGCCTCCATTGCAGTGTTCCTTCAATCGCTTCTATATCTGATATCTCTGTGCTCAGTGATCTGTCATTTTCTCTTCTCAGCTTTTCCTTGGCACTGCTGTGGTCTGTTCGGGCCTCTGCATATTGCTTAACTCTTTCCTTTTCTTCAGTCCCCTCATTTGTTCTACTACTACTACTACCACTAGCATTAGTATCACTCTGAGCCTTTATATACCCTCTGTGTCCATGTATTGTTTGTAATGGCTCTTCTGATAGCTTCATAAGTTTCCCTTTCAACTTTCTGAATGAGTCGATTTAGTTGCTGCCTTCAATCGCTTCTATATCTGATATCTCTGTGCTCAGTGATCTGTCATATATTGCACTATAACTCCTTTAGTCCCTACAGTCCCTTTTTTGTGACTGATGTAGCAGTTCCCAATGTCATGCCCGTACTGTTCTAAGCCTCTTTGGGTTGTTTCAGATATTTTAGTTTCTCTTAGCTTCTGCTGTTGTGGCTTGTAGATCCCATTTCTTCCTCTCTGCAGCTATCCTCTCTTTCATTTTCTTGCTAAGCTCTTCTAGCCTCCTCCTCACTCTCCCTCCCTTTCCCTGAGCTCTGCCATTGAATCATCCCACCCAGGTTCATTCACCAGTCCCCTGGTTCTCTGTCGTCCTGCTCTTTGGCAACACAAATATTTTTTTTTTGGTCACCACAGAAAGAAAAACTTGCATGTTTTCGTGTGGTCGTTTGTGATGTGTGTGTGTGTGTGTTTGTAGAGGTGTTGGAGAAGGGGAGGGAGGTAGGGAGGGGGAGAAGCTGTATATCCCATCATATGGAGTCCTGAACACTGTGCCAAAAGAACAGTAATTGCAAAATATGTTGACTCATCCCTCCTAAATGCTTACGAAACAAAGACGACCTAATAAAAGACATCAGCACCAGAAACAATGTTATAATAGATGACATATACAGACCCTACACTCCAACATACTGAGTATACGATGCTACACTCCCAAGGGGGCTGCTAGCCTACTCAATAGAGGCCTCCTTGCAAAAACCATCCGCATTCCTCCTAACTCTCTCTTCTCCCTCAATTATTATCATATTATACAATGCCTAAAATGCTACAAGTATCGCCATGAAACACCATATTCAATACCCCACAAACCTGCTCCAGGTGCTCAGCTATAGGTCACTACTGGACGACATGTAACCTTCCTATAAAATTCTCAAACTGCCAAGGACAACACTGCTATATCAAACTCCTGCCCTACTAAAAAGGAACATCTCGACCTCCTCAAAGGGGACGAACCTCTCTGCTTACCCAACCCACACCCTGCACCTCCCCGAGCTAATGCCTGGACTACCTGACTCTCCTGGGCCCCCCTCTTCCTCCAACCCTTCCAGCACCCTACCACCACCTCAAAACACTACACCAACCCCAGCTCCCACAGCTTCTCTTGACTACATAGTAAACTGTAAAATAGCAACTGCACAATATTCGGCAATAGCACTATCGCAAATCTACCAGTGGGACTACTCACACACTCTAAATGTCATACTTTCAGCCAACAACCTCCCCTAACAATCCTCCTCCTCAAGCTTCATCCAAAACAACCCCCCTCCCCCACTCCCAGCACTAACTTACCCCCCTCCCCCTCCAGCACTACCAATCCACACACCCACCACCCTGAACAACACAAGCACCTCACCCTCAACTGCCCCCCACCACCCAACACCAGCCATCATCACCCCCACTACATCGTCTGTTACCCAACCCCCCTCCTCCTCCAACCCTGCATGCACAAAACCCAACTCATCCAGACCCATTAGTGCTCACAGACGTAAGCCAAACTACCCAAAACCAGCACCAACATACGAAAGGCAATCCAGAGAACATACACAATCCCCTAAGAGATCTAGCTCTCCCTCCCCCTCCAGGACACGACTCCGGGACCTTACCTTCAAACATCCCTCCGGAGGCACCACCACTATGGGCCTCCGCCCGGGCTCCTACACAATTACCAACATTGCTGTGCCCGGCCATGCACAGGAACCAATCACCAACACTGCTGAAACTGACCCATCACAAGAATATTCAAAGTAATCCAACTCAACGTGCATTGTTACTTTCCCATCAGACACATGATAGCTGAACTTATTGAAGCAGAGAGACAGATGTAGTTTTACTAAACAGTACCTGTCTCACAGCACCTCAGCGCATCCGCCACTTTGGCTACACGTCACAACAATCACCTAATGGCCCACACGCTGGTGTTGTCATTCTCGTTAACTCCACAATCAAACACGAGTTTCTCCCAATCCCTTTAACCCATCAACACTGCCTTGCAGTTAGACTACACAATCTGGGACCTTTCATCTTCTTCACTACCTATGCCAGACACAACACAGCTCTCAACATTCATGATCTCTCTTTAGTCTTCAACCACTCAAACACCCCTTCCTACCAGACATGAACGCGAGACACCATGCATTCCACCATACTACTAACAATCAAATTGGCACACAATTACTCAACTTTACAAACCACAAACACCTACTTCACCTGGACCCCCATTTTAACACTTTCTATGGACACCAGGGCAAAGAAAAACCTGACATTATTCTTCCTTATGGAGCTAGCTCTCTTTTCCAACGCCACATCACCCTGGGACCACTCACCGGTTCCGACCACATCCCTGTCATCTTACACATCTCCTCAAACCCAATCATCATTCCCACCACACCCTCACTCGCCTTCAACAACAAACCTGTTTCTGACAGACACACAACACCATACAGGATACCATCACTCAGGCAGCCAATACAACAATATCCAAGAAAACACACCATGCGCTACTCTTTCAACCCTTCTGTCAGAACAGAGACTACTCATATACTACCACAACCGTTTCCTCC
Source organism: Cherax quadricarinatus (assembly GCF_038502225.1). Taxonomy (NCBI): domain Eukaryota; kingdom Metazoa; phylum Arthropoda; class Malacostraca; order Decapoda; family Parastacidae; genus Cherax; species Cherax quadricarinatus. The sequence goes on from NC_091298.1 coordinate 33,269,510, forward strand.
ACAACACACAATGATTCAACCAAGTCAGACAACATCTCACATACCTCAGAAACAACATACTACACAGCCTAGACCAGGACCACAGCACACGCTGGGCCCAACTCGCCCATCAAGCCTTCATTATTAAGAAAATCCGAGGAAATGCCTCCACCAGTATATTCAGACACCTAACCCATAATAACACACATATCAGAGACCCACAAGCAGCAACCAACATCTTCAAGCACATTTGGGAGAACATCTTTCACCTCCACCCCCCACACCCAAATGCTCTCCAATACACACTACACATCGACCAATGGAACCCAGAACACCCACATGAAGCAACTCCGGATAGCCACATCCATCTCGACACACTCACCTCCACACAGGAGCTCGACACACCTTTCACCAACAGTGACATCAAAGGACTCCTAAAACGCCTACCTCCAAGGCTCCTGGAGCCTCAGGCCTAAACCACACTATACTAAAGCACCTTTTAGATTCCATCATCACAGCCTACACAAACCTTCTCAACGCTGCACTGGCGTTACCTGGAGAGGATTTCTGGGGTCAACGCCCCCGCGGTCCGGTCTGATACCAGGCCTCATGGTGGATAAGGGTCTGATCAACCAGGGTGTTACTGCTGGCCGCACGCAAGCTGACATACGAACTATATTTCCCCTCCCTCACTTCAAAGCTGCCACTGCTATTCTCATTCCAAAATCGAACAAAGATCACTCCGACCCAAAAAACTATCGGCCCATCAGCCTACTCGAAATCTTGGGCAAACTCTTTCAAAAACTTATTAACCTGGACCTCTGCAGATTGTAGATGAATGGTTCAGAGAACCGAGAAGTTGATAAATTAGACACATGTGCAACGCTGGGGTATGTTTAATGAGGAAACGCTTCGCCACACAGTATATAAGTCACTTCTTCGCACATATGCTGTATTCTTTTCAAGATTGATGGACTGATTACATCGACTCAAGGCTGAGGGACTGATTACCTCAAACTCCTCCTGTTCTTTACGATTCTCCTTTGTATGGACTGATGAAGCCACTGTGTGGCGAAACGTTTCCTCATGAAAGATACCCAAGTGTTGCACATGTGTCTAATTTATCAACCTCTGCAGATACCTTGAACAGAACTTCCTCCTCTGATAGCCAATTCGGTTTCAGAACTAGACGCTCTACACAGGACGCCCTAAACATAATACTCAGCTACATCCACATAAACATGAACCAAGGGAAAAGGACTGCCCTAGTAGCTAAGGACGTTGAAAAAGCTTTTGATACAGTCTGGCACAACGGACTAAAACACAAGCTCTGCACCAACTTGAACTTCCCACTACCCGCCGCAAAATTTTCTGCAACTTCTTAGACAGAAGGACAATGAGGATTAAATTCCAGGGTTACTACTCAGACTATTTCCAACTGCACGCGGGTGTCCCCAGGGGTCAATCCTCTCCCCCACTCTCTACATAATATACACAAATGACATAGCAACACCTGCATACGACACCACCACCACTCTTGCATACGCTGACATTACAGTATCGACATACTAGCGCGCAGAACACAAGACGAAGTTGTCTGAGTAGCCTTCTGGGAATAAAAATGGAGAATTAAAACCAATGCTGCATCACTTATTTCAACTACGAAAATTCGACCCCCCTCCAACGGTAGAACTCAGAACAGCAGCTGTCCGCACATACATCCCAGTCACCAAAACCACCAACGGTTTGGGAGTGAAGCCTTCGCATACTCAAACACATTGCTACAAAACACGCCATTGCTGGGAAAGCCCTCACAGGACTTCTCAAGCTACGGTAAGCCTCCACTCGAACCAAATTACACCTGTACAAGTCACTCATTCATCCCCTACTCTCTTACTGCCCACTAGCCCTCTCCATACCAGACCAACAGACTGAAATTACAGCATATCCAGAACAGGGCTCTGCGCTGGGTGATTGCCGTCGGCTGGGAAGACTTCATTTCGAATGAAGCTATCTATGTCCGGGCAGACATCCCTGCACTGAACGTGTACTGGAAGACGCTCAGCAACAGACTACAAACCTGACATGACCAGTGAAGCACATACCTTGACGAAGTCACACGCAGACCACGAAACACATTCTATTCTACTCTCTCCTAGCCCCTGCCCCCAACCTCTCATTCAAGTAAATCTGCCTTCAATCAACCAACAACCACCCTGGGTGGACTTTGAATGACGTCCGTTTTTTTTCTTTTTTTTTTTTAATAAAAGCCTTGCCTGTGCCTTGTTTTAGCTTACACTCCCCTGCCAACAAGCCCTACTAGCAACCCTTTGCTGCGTCCTCACAAAACTTCTGAGCCACTATCTGCCTAGCAACTGGGTTAAGCCCTGGTACTATCCCTTCTACTAACAAGCCTTCATCTCACCAGCATATTCTTCCACTGTCCCCACTTCCCCGCTTGCCCCTCGTGGGACTTATCTATCTTATCTTATCTATCTTAGGGAAGAGAGCGATAGAGAGTGGGAGGGGGAGACAAAGGGGAAGAGAGATGGGGGGAAGGATAAGGGACTAAGGAAGAGAATGAAAGCCAAAGGGGAGAGGGAGATGGAGAAATTGGGGGAGGAGGTGGGGAGGAGGAGGGTGAGAAAGAGAGAGAGAGAGAGAGAGAGAGAGAGAGAGAGAGAGAGAGAGAGAGAGAGAGAGAGGAGAGAGAGAGAGTGGGTGAGTCTGTGTGTGGGTCAGTATGTGTATATATATGGGTGTGTGCGGCAGAGGATGGGCTAGAGTGTATGTGTGAAAGTTCAGTGTTTACAATGGTGGTGGCAACAGTTCGTGTAAATGTGTGTGTACGGACAATCGTATGCTCTCAAACACACAAATGTCTGTGTGTGGTGTTAGTTAGTGACCTTCGTAGAATGTTACCTTGTCTATTTGTTCTTTCTAGTAGCACTATTCTAATAGACAGAGCTGCCTACCTGCTCTGACTTCTGGATTTATGCACCAAATACTGCTCTTTATTAGCCTGTTCTTTGCATGCACTGAGAGAGGACCCCTCCACGTTACAGCTGGCATAACCTAAACCTTAAAACTGACCCCAGCCACCACGCATAGGTGAGTACTTGCCGCTACAGCGCTGACACTCCATGTGGCGGCACTCCTGACGTCCTGGTTCCGCTTCAGTTTCTTCTCTATACATGTTTTAATCCCATTTACATTGCTTCAATCACAGTACTAGATCTGCATTTTACTATCTTTCTTGGGGTTACACCTTATCACTTACGATAATTGGCAGCGATGTTTGACCCCATAAGGCCTGGGTAGTGACTCAGATGTCGTACCACGTTACCCTCTATGCTCAGTCTTGCTTGTGTGTGTGTGTGTGTGTGTGTCTGTCTGTCTGTCTATCTGCGAGCGCGTTTACGCGCTTCTCTTTGCCTTCGAGAAAAGAGAGAGTAAGGTCACTTCATCCCTCCTTTTGAAGATTATAGAAAAATTCCTCAGTATTCTTTATTAATATAAACTGTTATAATACTGGTGAACATGAGATATTTTTTTATAAAAAAAAATAGTATACTCACCATATTCATTGTATTCGAAAAAAAATCACTGTTCATAATATGCTGGGCTAAACCACTTTTTAAGGCTTATAGAATTATCTGTTACACTAATCCTGATTAATTACACATCAGTAATTATTATATAATTTCCTGATGCATATGAGAGCTTTTAAAAACACCCATAGTTTTTGAAAGTTAGTCACTGGTTATATTATGCTAGGCTGCTGCTCCTCTTTTCTGTTTTTTCTTTCGCTCTATTCTTAAACATACATAATAACAATTATTATATTACACTAGTGCAGGTGAGATAGTATGATACACTAGTCACTGCCCATGTAGTTCAAAAATTTATTTCAATTATTTCTCTTAATGCCTTACTGAATTATGTGTGAGGGCTGCCTCTGTCTTATCCGCTGGCACTTAGAGGTAGGAGAGTGACCCAGCTGAGCGAGACACGGAGACACCAGCCTGCTCCTAGCATACACCCAGCAGGGCGAGACAGTGAGACACTAACCTGTTCCTAGCAAAAGCCCGGCAGGGCAAGATACTGTGAGACACCAACCTGCTCCTAGCTTATACCCAGCAGGGCGAGACACTGTGAAACACCAAGGTGCTCCTAGCATACACCCAGCAGGGCGAGATAGTATGAAACACAAACCTGCTCCTAGCATACACCCAGCAGGGCGAGATAGTACAAGACACCAAGCTGGTCCTAGCATACACCCAGCAGGGAGAGATAGTATGAAACACAAACCTGCTCCTAGCATACACCCAGCAGGGCGAGATAGTACAAGACACCAAGCTGGTCCTAGCATACACCCAGCAGGGCTAGATACTGTGAGACGTAAACCAGCTCCTAGCATACGCCCAGCAGGGTGAGACACTGTGAGGCACCAACCCGCTCTTAGCATACACCCAGCAGGACGAGACAGTATGAGGCACCAACCTGCTCCTAGCATAGCCCAGCAGGGCGAGACATCGTGAGACAGACACCAACCTGCTCCTAGATTACACCCAGGACAAGACACTATGAGATACCAACATGCTCCTAGCATACACCCAGCAGGGTGAGATAGTATGAGACACCAACCTGTTCCTAGCATACACCCAGCAATGCAGACACGGTGAGACACCAACCTGCTCCTAGCATACACCCAGCAGGGCGAGACACTGAGACACCAACCTGCTCCTAGCTTACACCCAGCAGGGCGAGACACGGTGAGATACCAACCTGCTCCTAGCATACACCCAGCAGGGAGAGACACCAACCTGCTCCTAGCATACACCCACCAGGGCGAGACACAGTGAGACACCAACCTGCTCCTAGCTTACACCCAGCAGGGCGAGACACGGTGAGATACCAACCTGCTCCTAGCATACACCCAGCAGGGAGAGACACCAACCTGCTCCTAGCATACACCCACCAGGGCGAGACACAGTGAGACACCAACCTGCTCCTAGCTTACACCCAGCAGGGCGAGACACGGTGAGATACCAACCTGCTCCTAGCATACACCCAGCAGGGAGAGACACCAACCTGCTCCTAGCATACACCCACCAGGGCGAGACACAGTGAGACACCAACCTGCTCCTAGCATACACCCAGCAGGGAGAGATAGTATGAGACACCAACTTCCTCCTACACATGGACAAGTGATGTCGTCTGCACAACAATGGAGGTTCCTCCTGATATCTTTGCAACTCCGTCAGTTGTAACTCCGTCAATTTGTAACTCCGTCCGTAGCTGTTATCATACATTCAAGTTTTTGTCACTAACCTAAATCAGTTAATAACTTGGGATTCACTCTTTTTTTTTCTTGAGTATTATGGTCATAATCATAACCTGATGATGTTAACAGTAGTCACAACTCAACTCTGCAATACCAACTGCTCGGGATTTTGACTATTTGTTTTCTTTCATTCTTGGCTATATCACTCATGTATGACCTTATCACTGCACTGCTGCCATAACCCACCAGATATTTGCATTTATTTCTATTTACGGTTACAAACTTGACTCAATATATATGTTTATTTTGATTATTTGTGTCAACAGTGCCGACGACAGCCTTGCCAGCTGCTTGCTACCCTCCCTCACACACCTTCCAGTAAAAACACCCGCATTCAAATTACAAATTTTTGACCTTGTCAAATTATTCACATTAGAAAGTAGTTACATTCTTGTTGGTATGTTCACTGATTCAATCATGTACGATGACCACTAGCAATATCTTAGAAAAGCCAATAAAACGCTAAATCCTGGGAGCACTGTTTAACGATACTGCCTCACATGCATGTGTATGTGTATGCACTCGCTTATTTGTGCTCACCTATTTGTGGTTGAAGGAGTCGATTCATAGCTTCTGACCCACCTCTTCACTGATTGCTATTAGGTCTTCTCTCTCCCTGCTCCATGAGCTTTATCAAACCTCATTTTAAAACTATGTATGGTTCCCGCCTCCACTACGTCACTTTTTAGGCTATTCCACTGCCTGACAACTCTATGACTGAAGAAATACTTCCTAACATCCCTTTGACTCATCTGAGTCTTCAACTTCCAATTGTGACCCCCTTGTTTCTGTGTCCCATCTCTGGAACATCCTGTCTTTGTCCACCTTGTCTATTCCGCACAGTATTTTATATGCCGTTATAATGTCTCCTCTGACCCTCCTCTCCTCTAGTGTCGTCAGGCCAATTTCCTTTAACCTTTCTTCGTAGGACAATCCCCTTAGCTCTGCGACTAGTTTTGTTGCAAACCTTTGCACTGAGGTATCGGAATGCTATCCTTGGGTTTGCCAGAAGTCCGTATGCTGGCGCAGTTATCTGATTGATGTGCACCTCAGGAGATGTGATCGGTACTATACTCACCCCAAGATATTTTTCCTTGAGTCTTTGGCCACCTAGACTATACTCTGCATGCGGTCTTCTTTGCCCTTCCCCGATCTTCATTTGGCAGGATTAAATTCAATGAGCCACTTGCTGGACAAGGCTTGTAGCTTGTCCAGGTCTCTTTGTAGTCCTGCCTGATCCTCGACCGATTTGATTCTCATTAACTTTACATTATCTGCAAACAAGGACACTTCTGAATCTATCCCTTCTGTTATATAATTCACATATACCAAAAACAGTACAGGTTCTAGAACTGACCCCTTTGGAACCCTACTTGTCACAGGCGCCCACTCTGACACCTCGTCATGTACCATGACTCGTTGTTGCCTCCATGTCAGATATTCTCTGATCATTGCAGTGCCTTTCCTGTTAAGTGTGCCTGATCCTCTAGCTTTTCCATTAACCTCTTGCGAGGAATTGTGTCAAAGGCCTTCTTGCAGTCCAAGAAAATGCAGTCTATTCACCCCACTCTCTCTCTTTTCTTACTTCTTTCACCTTGTCATAAAACTCCAGTAGGTTTGTGACACAGGATTTTCCTTCCCTGAAACCGTGCTGGTTGTCGATTATGCGCTTGTTTCTTTCCAGTTGCTCCACCATTCTCCTCCTGATGATCTTCTCCATGACTGTACATGCTATACACGTTAGTGACACAGGTCTGTAGTTTAATGCCTAGTGTCTGTCTCTTTTTTTTTTTAAATTGGGACTACATTTGCCATCTTCCATACCTTAGGTAGTTGCCCAGTTTCAATGGATGTGTTGAAAATTTTTTGTTAGTGGCACACACAGCATCTCTGCTCCCTCTCTAAGGACCCACGGAGAGATGTCTAGTCCCACCGCCTTTGAGGTATCAAGTTCACATAACAGCTTCTTCACTTTCTCCTTGGTTATGTGTACCTCATCCAGCACTTGTTGGTGTACCTTTCTGTTCTGAATTCCTGGAGTCCTACCTGTTTCCACTGTAAATACTTCTCTAAATCTCATGTTGAGCTCCTCACATACCTCTTGGCCGTTTCTTGTGAACCCACCATCCTTCCTCAGCCTGATTACCTGGGCCTTGACTGTTGTTTTCCCTTTGTGTGCTACACAAAAGCTTCGGGTAAGACTTGACTTTTGATGCTGTGTCACTTTCCTATTATCGCTGAGCCTCCCTTCTTATCTGTGCATATTCGTTTCTGGCTCTACAGCTGATCTCTTTATTTTCCTGTACCTTTTTCATTCTCTAGTTCACCTAGTTTTTGCCTCCCTAGGCCTTTGGGCGAACCAAGGACTCGTTGTGTGTGTACTCACCTAGTTGAGGTTGCAAGGGTCGAGTCCAAGCTCCTGTGTGTGTGTGTGTGTGTGTGTGTGTGTGTGTGTGTGTGTGTGTGTTTGTGTGTGTGTGTGTGTGTGTGTACTCATCTATTTGTACTAACCTAGTTGTAATTACAAGGGTCGATTCATAGCTCTTGGCCCCGCCTCTTTGCTGGTCGCTACTAGGTCCACTCTCTCCCTTCTCCATGAGCTTTATCATACTTCTTCTTAAGGCTATGGATGGATCTTATCTCCACTAAATAACTCTTCAGATTGTTCCACTTTCTAACAACTATGTGACTGAAGAAATACTTCCTAACATTACTTTATGTGTGTGTGTGTGTGTGTGTGTCTGTGTGTCTGTCTGTGGGTGGGTGTGCGCTTGTAAATTATTGGATATTATAAATATAAAATAAAAAATAATAGTTCCTTTGAGTGGATCAGGATGTTGTTACGACTCTCATTCACCATCAATTTTATTTTCAATTTCTCTTGTCAAACAAGACACCAAAACCATGTTGATAGTCCCACCAGAAACAAAGATAAAACTACTGAATATCGTAAATTGTTGTGCCAATATATATTCAAATTTCGCTCCTCCACTTCTGTTGAAAACTAATAAGATAAGGTAAACTTATCTTAACTGAGTATGTGGTACATCTACTTAGTATCCTTGATAGCTGATGTTATTCAGGGTAATTTATGGGTGTAATTTATGGGTGTAATGTGGTTGATTAATGTGGTTTTAATCCTATCGACTACCCGAAGTTTATTAACATTACATGTCATCTGCTTCTTAGTGAGGATTAATCTCAAAAAATATTGATTAAATAAACTTCCAGTGTAAATTCACTGAAAAACATACAACTTCTAATGTATATACCCTGTGAGCCAACAATGGGACAGAACAACGCCATGATAAGGTGGTAAGTCTTAAACCAGTTCAGTACTCAACCACTAATCTTGTATTTCCTGTCATAAGAGCTGCTCGTTTAACAGTTAAAAAGTCTTGGTCAGGACCCACAAGCTTCTACAGAAATTATTATATAGTAAAATATACATTTCTAAACATCATTAATAATAAACAAATTATCAACAACTGTTTCAGATATTTGTACACAGTATGTGCCTCTGTTATCATGCTTCAGCTTCATATCGTTCCAGACCATGGCGATGAACTCTTCTCCAGGCTGAGGGACTGACCACCTCAAACACTTTCACCAAGAATGATGGACTGATTACATCATCTTTATTTCATTACTATTGCTTCCTTTATATTGAACTGAAGAAGCCTACTGTGTAGCGAAACGTTTCATCAATGAAGATACCCAACTGTTGTCGGTATCTTATATCATGAATATCAAAATGGTATACAATACCGACAGGTTGGCAGGTAAGACTCATAGGCAACAGTTAGGCAACTTTATTCCGAAACGTTTCGCCTACACAGTAGGCTTCTTCAGTCGAATACAGAAATTAGGCAGGAACAGTAGAGATGTGAAGACGATGTAATCAGTCCATCACCCTTGAAGTCGTAGAATTTTGAGGTTGTCAGTCCCTCAGCCTGGAGAAGTTCAGTTCCATAGTCAGGAACTATCTGAAGATCAAGCGACAGTGCGGAGACTTAAATACTGTCGGATGGAGAGGTGCAAACAGATTCAGTGGCTGACGCTTCTAATTTAATATCTTGTCTAAAGCAACAATTTAAATTGTCACTGACATACATCGCTACTCCACCACCTTTCCTGTTGACCCTGTCAGTGTGGAATAATTTATAGCCTTGTATGTGACATTCAGAGGGCATCTCTCTATCTTTCAGATTGAGCCAGGTCTCTGTTATAGCAATAATATCTATGTTTCCTGCACTTGCAATTAATCTTAGCTCATCTATCTTATTTCTTACACTCCTGCTATTAGTATAGTAAACCTTAAGGGAGCTAGTCCCTTGCTGCCCTCTGCTGTCACCCTTTGTTTGCTGACCTGATCTATTGTCTTTATTTATAACTTCATGCTGAATGCCTTTTATACATTTACTGTTTCGAATCCTAGTGTTGCAACCTGCTTGTTTCCCACACACACCCATACCTCTATCTTCCATCAGTTTAAAATCATAGGCATTTCACCAATGGCCTTCTCAATCGAGTCTGCAAGTGCTACCACCCCTGCCCCAGAGAGATGTACCCCATCCCTTGCATACATATCATGTTTGCCATAAAAGTTGTTCCAGTTGTCAATGAATGGGATTGCAAGTTCCTTGCAGTATCTGTCTAGCCAGCAATTTACATCAATTGCCCTAGACAACCATTCATTTCCTACTCCCCTTCTAGGCAAGATGCTACATATGATTGGGATCCCTCCCTTAGACTTAATGAAATCTATAGCTGACCAATACTTATCTAGCAGCTCTTCTCTCCTACCCTTCCCAATATCATTTCCACCAGCACTGAGACAGATAATGGGCTTGTTCCCATTACCTGACATGATATTATCCAGCCTGTTGACAATGTCCCCAACACCAGCTCCAGGGAAGCACACTCTATCTCTCATCTTCTTATTCCTATTACAAAAAGCACGGTCAATATATCTTACCTGAGAGTCACCAACCACAAGAATGTGCTTACCTCCATTAGCAGGGGCAGTAGTACCCTTACCTTCACTGGCCACTGAAGTACATTCATCCTGAAGAACAGAGAAGCGATTTCCTACCTTCAGATCTTCACTCTTAACTTTCCTTACTCTGATGCGCCTCCCATTACTGTGAACCACTCGCCACTTGTAGCAGGTGCTGGGCTGCACCTCACTGCTGGTAGCCGTTGCTACCTCCCCAACTACAGCCTCCTCACAGCGAGAGACAGACTGCACCTCACTGCTAGAAGCCTCATTTCCCACAACGCCAGCCACCTCACACTCTCTCCCAGACCCATTGAGGTGGACCTTCAGCCTCCTAATCTCCTCTTGGAGAAGCAAGACCTCCTCCTTCAACTCTCCAACCTCAATTTTTAAAACACTGCAGAAGCAAGCCATGCTTTGTAACCGTCCACGCTAATCCCCAAAGCAGCTCAGGGTCTGTGACTTCACGTGACGACTGACCCTTGAAGTCGTAGAATTTTGAGGTTGTCAGTCCCTCAGCCTGGAGAAGTTCAGTTCCATAGTCAGGAACTATCTGAAGATCAAGCGAGAGTGCGGAGACTTAAATACTGTCGAATGGAGAGGTGCAGAGTAGTAGTAGTAGTAGTAGTAGTAGTAGTGAGAATGTAGCCACTGAGAGGTCAGGTCCCTCTCAGATCCAACAGTTCTCACTTGAAAGGGTTGTCAAAGGCGTTTTCTGTACCAAGAGGCCATGTGTTGCAGTGTCTGACAAGACACTCGACACTCCTTTCACCAACACAGACATTAAAACTCTCCTCAGACATCTTCCTCCCATAGCTCCTGGTGCCTCTGGCCTAAACCATATTATCCTAAAACACCTTCCTGACTCTATCATTACTGCCTACACAAACCACCTCAATGCCTCCCTTGCCTCTGGATACTTCTCTTCCCTCTTCAAAGCTGCTACTGCTATCCTCCTTCCTAATCCCAAAAAAGACCACTCTGATCCTAGAAACTATCGCCCCATCAGCCTCCTCGAAACTTTAGGAAAACTCTTTGAAAAACTCATCAACCATCGCCTTCGCAGATACCTGGAACACAACTCACTACTTTCTGATGGCCAATTTGGCTTCAGAACACACACATCCACACAGGATGCCATTAACATCATTCTCAACTACATCCACATCAACATAAAACAAAGAAACAGGACAGCCCTGGTTGCAAAAGACGTTGAAAAAGCTTTTGACACTGTCTGGCACGATGGGCTCAAGTACAAACTCTGCACTAACTTTAACCTGCCTCTCACTACTCACAAACTCCTTTGCAACTTCGTAGACGGCCGTACCATGAGAATCAAATTCCAAGGCTGTTACTCTGACTACTTCACACTAAATGCTGGAGCACCCCAGGGATCTGTCCTCTCCCCTACCCTCTATATTTTATACACTAACGACATTCCAACACCTGTATACCACAACTCCATCACACTAGCCTATGCAGACGACATTACACAACTTATCACTCATGCCAATATAGATACACTCACACACAAAACGCAAAATGAGGCCGACAGGATAGCCATCTGGGAACAAAAATGGAGGATCAAAACTAATGCAGCTAAATTCAGCATTACATATTTTAACTACAGGAAACGTGATCCTCCATTACCTGTCGAGCTCAGAACAGCTGTCACCCGCACTTACATCCCCATCACACAATCTGTCACTGTCCTTGGCTTTAATTTTGACTACCTTCTTCGCTTACACAGACACATTCACTCAAGGCATGCAATAGCTAGTAAGGCCCTGGCGGGCCTCTACAAGCTGAAACAAGCCTCCCAACGCACGAAACTACACCTCTACAAATCCCTAATACATCCTTTGATAACTTACTCTCCTCTAGCCCTCTCTCTTGCAGCTAAAACGAACTTACTTAAACTGCAGCGTGTCCAGAACAAGGCGCTGCGCTGGGTGCTTGATGTCAGATGGGAGGACTTCGCCACAAGCGAGTCTCTCCATGCCCAATTAGACATCCCTGTGCTGAATGTGTACTGGAAGACGCTCAGTGACAGACAGACAAACTTGAGACACGACACGACTACTGGACCTCTCTCCTTGACGAAGACATTCGCAGACCCACAAACCAACACAACCTTTTCTACTCCTTGAATGATCCTGCTCCTAACCCTATTTACAAATAACCTTGGATTCTCTGACAGGTACCATTCTCTGACGCACTTTCGCCTTAGCTTTAGGGTTAAGACATGGCTCAATTCTGCACTCCTCTCTAGCGCTAATCTTCGCCTGTCCCGTCCTCCCCGCTCACCCCACCGGAGTCCCAATAGAAGAGCCTGAATTTCTCTTCTCAATATCTGTCCCACGATCGCCTTCGCTGCTGGGTTAAGCCCTGGTTCTATTTCTACGACTAAAAACACTCCTCTCCAGCACTATTCTTCGTCTGTCCCGTCTTCCCCGATCATCCCATTTGGGATCTTACCTGTACTATCGTTCGTTCGTTCGTTACTTCAACTCCATATTGTTTCAGACTATGGAACAATGTTCTTCTCCAGACTGAGGGACTGACCACCTCAAAACTTCAAGGGTGATGGACTGATTACATCGTCTTCAAGTATCTTCTGCTTCTATAAACTTTTCTGTACTCGACTGAAGAAGCCTACTGTGTAGGCGAAACGTTTCGAAATAAAGATACCTAATTGTTGCATATGTGTTTTACCTAACAACCTGTCGGTATTTTATACCATTTTAATGTTCACTCTGTCAAACACTGCAACACAAGGGTATCTTGGTACAGACCTGAAATCAACTTGGACAACTTCTACTAGTGAGAATGGCTGGATTTGAGAGAGACCTGACCTTCCAACGACAACATTCTTACCTCTACTAGTGGCCTACATCTCACCTCCTGGCGGTATATAAGGCTCCATCCTGTCTGCAGCCAGCACCACCCTACCGAGGAATGCATCACCAAGCTGAAAAATGCATCGCCACCCACTCCACAATGCCCGAACTGCAGGCAGAAACACCATGCCTGGAATCCTCGATGCCCCGAGAGGCTCGCCAGAATTCAAGAAGTCTGGAAGACGCCAAAAACTCGGCAACAGGCTACGACGGATCATCAAACGATGGGTGCAGAGAACCCTGCCATACCGCAGATCTCTCAGCAGCTAAACCAAGTCAATGCCCAGGAATTCCCAACCCTAGAAGCCTCAACCAGGCGTCAAGGTCAAGAACCTCCTGCACCCCTACCTCAACGAAGAAACAGAAACAAGAGGAACAGGAGGCGTCAACAGGGTGCATCGGGTCAATGCGATCAGCAGGCTGCACTAAACGAGCCCCCACCGGCCATAGCACGACAACGCAGGCACTCCTTACCCGGCACAGGAGCTTTGCAGACTCAACTGGCACCTCACCAGCAGATCCCGGCTACTCAACCTGGTATACAGCAACAGACCACGGTGCATACAATAAAGAAATCCAACCCTCAGCAGTCCCTACAGACCACAGCAGCCCAGATAATATCCACTGTTTCGAACCCATCTCCAAAGCAGGCCCTCACCAGGGAGGATCTCGTAGCACTCATCAAGGTGTTCACGGATCTTATTTGCAACACAATCAACTCCACGGAACAACAGAGCGCATTCCGGCAGATGGTCAGTACTCTCCTGAGAGTGTGCTTTCTGACCGAAGAGGAGACAGTGGATGCCATGAATTTGCAGGTTCTCAGAGCGGGCAGGACTCAGTCTCCAGCTCAGGAAACAACAGCGATGGAATAACCTCAGTACCAAATCACACCCTCAAGGTCCTACAATGGAACATTCAGGGCCTGAGGGGCAAACAGCACCTCTTGCTGGAGGTAGTAATTCGGGATCGGGTTGACATCGTCTTGCTACAAGAAACTCTGACTGTCCCGACTATGTGCCCAAGACTACCCGGTTTTGCTGGGTATTTTCGGCACATGGACCCGGGCATTCACTGCAGAGGCACAGCTGTATTTGTATCCAATACAATACCTCACGAGGTTATAGCCAACACTGTGGACTGTGGGGAGGATGTCGAGGTACAGGCCATCCTTGTGCACATACCTGGGGCGCCCATTACCATCTATAACATCTACAAGAACCCAAGACACACCCTCGACATTGCAGAGCTCCTCGCACTAGCACGCACTGAGTGTATTATTGTGGGTGGAGATTTCAACGCACATCACCCTATTCTGCACTCTCACTCAGCAACCAATGCTGCTGGCAGACATATAGCAATGCTCCTACACGATATTCCAGAGGTAAAGTTGCTAAACAATGGAGACCCCACACACCTGTTGGGTGGCTGCCTCGACCTTACCTTCGGGTCAAGACAACTCGCAGCAGGAGCCACATGGGAAACTCATCCTCACCTTGTCAGTGACCACTTTGCATTGATCACCATCTTCAAAATCAACAGGCCTCCCACAGTTGTGCTGCCTCCTAGATGGGACGTAAAGAGGGCCAACTGGAAGGTGTTCCAGGATTATCTTCATAACTGGTGGTCCACATACTCTCTATCTGAAGACTGTGATACGGCTGAACAGGAGCTAATCACTGTTCTCATCCAGGCAGCAGAGTGCGCAATTCCAAAGAAGTCCGCAGGACGCACTCACAAAAGAGACTGGTGGTTCTACAACGACGAGGTGCGGGAGCAGAACCACCGCATCAACTCTTTTAGGAAGCTATACAGGCGTAACCCTACGGCAGAGAACAGGAATACTCTGAGAGCCATTGTGCAGCATGCCCGCAGAATCTCTCTCAGAGTAAAAACTGAGAAATGGCTGGAGTGGTGCTCAACATTCGGGCATCACACCACCTTATCTGAGATATGGGGCAAGCTCAACATAGCAACTGGCAAGAGCAAGCCGAGGCCACCAGCACACCCGAACCCATCCCAGGAAGCAGAGAAACTAGTGGAGCTTTTCACTTCCAGGGGAGCCTCCACTCAGCTCCCACAGGACATCCGGAATATACAGACGGATCTTCTGCCACAGCGCCAGCTAACGATACAAGCTGCATGTGAGTCGGAAGATGTGACTGATGTAGACCTCACGGACTTGGAACTCCGACGTGCCATTAAGAACACAGGTGACACTGCCCCGGGCATCGATGGTGTGACGTACTCCATGATTGCACGGGCTGGGCAGAGTGGATGGGAGGCCATACTAGACGTCATTAACAAGTCGTGGAGGGCCAGGACACTCCCAGCAGCTTGGAAGAAAGCTACAATCGTACCAATTCCAAAGCCCAAGGACCCAGGCAGTATGAGACCCATATCGCTGACCAGCTGCTTAGCCAAGACTGCTGAGAGGATGGTGTTAAACCGCCTCCTATGGAAACTTGGACCCTCTCATCATCACATATTTGGCTTCACCAAAGGAGTGGGAACAGCAGAGTGCATAACCACTCTACTAAGCCAGATTGCTGATAGCAACAAAAAACCTAGTATCGTCGTCTACCTCGACCTTGAGAAGGCATTTGAGCTAGCCAGCCCCACAGCAATTCTGGCAATACTAGCTCGGAAGGGAATCAAAGGACGCCTCCTGGCCTGGATAGAGTCCTACCTTAGGGGCAGGCAGGCCTGTGTCAGCTTTCAGGGACACTACTCTTCCTTTAAAATTCCCTGGAAAACGGTACGCCACAAGGAGGTGTGCTCAGTCCTACCCTGTTTAACATCCTTATGCAGGAACTTGTGAGCCTTCCCTTTCATAGTGGTACACAGCTCCTCAGCTATGCTGATGATCTTGCACTAGTAGTGAATGGGAAAGGCAATTTAGAACGACAGGCTCAGAGAGCTTTGGACCTAATTACGCAGTCTTGCAAGGAACTAGGCCTCAAGATCTCGGCCGAGAAATCTCTTGCAATGATGTTCAAGGGACCAGATCCTGTGAATAGATTACGTATTCAGGATATAGAACTTGAGTGGACAGGCTCCTACCTGTACTTGGGAATCTACATTGATAAAAAGCTGACCTTTCAGAAACAGGCCGAGTATGTCAGGTCACGTGCTCTACTCAGACTCAACGCCATGAGAGCCATGACGAGGCACCGTGCAGGGGCAAGCAAAGATGTACTTCGCTTGTACTATATACAAGCTATACGCTCGCTCATTGACTACAGTGCACCGGCTTTAGCTCATCTCTTCCCGCAGAGCAGGCAAAGAGTGGAGGTCGTACAAAACCAGGCGATAAGAACTATGCTTGGTGCCCCCATCTGGACCAACACAGTATGTCTCAGATCTGAGGCCCGGCTTCCTTCCTTGGCTGACAGAGTAAGATACATAAACGCCTGCAAAGTGGCCACGATTCTGCACCGGCAGCAAGGTACCCCACTAAGGAGACGGATATTAACAACCATGTCACAAGATCCCACACTCTTCACGGACTACTCCTGGATTCGTTCGTTTTGTGCTGCTGGGCGGAAGCTGCTGCCTGTACAGCTGCTCTGTGAGAAGAGTTGTGACCTTCCTGTTGCTGGGTACCATCCACCACCTCCCTGGCGCCCAGATCCAGCCGATGTTTTCATCATGCAGCTACCCATCTCTAAGTGTCTCTGCAGTCAAGACACCCTCAGCAATCATGCTGAGACAAGCATGGCACTGGCAGAGGGAGGCACATGTGCAGTGTATTTCACAGATGGTTCTGTCGACCCTGACAGGAAGAGAGCAGCAGCTGGAGTATACCACAATGGTCACACACAAGGCTGGCGACTCCCTGACCACTGCACGATCCTTCAAGCTGAGCTGGTGGCGATTCAGTAGGCATTGTCACATGCCCTACGACATCGACTCCGACCTGTCATACATGTTGATTCCACCTCTGCAATCAATGCCCTCTCCCATCCTCAACCACAGGATAATGTTCACCTCATCACATCGATCCTGAGCATAATGACAGCCTTAGAAGTTCAGGGTAATAGATCGACATTGAACTGGATCCCCAGCCATGCTGGCATCCGGGGAAATGAGGCGGCAGATGATGCAGCCAAGGCAGCAACAGACTATCCACATGTTGGGATTACTGTCCCAATCAGCCTACGACAGACCAAACTGGTGGCTGCCAGAGCCACGAAACTTATGGGGGAGGTCTTAGGTGATACCCCATCTCAACAGTGGTACCGAGCAGCGACTCAGGGAGAACCCCCTCCATATGATAGAAGCTGGTCCAGAGCGCAGTGTACCGCCATCCATCGGCTTCGTTTGGGCTTTCCCACAGCCAAGATGATGGTAGACAAGGCTGAGGAGGAGATGTGCCAGTACTGTCAGCACGTTGTCCAGCGGCCCCTAACACACTATCTTCTAGAGTGCGAAGCTACTGAGACACTCCGCAGGCAACTAGGGGTGATATTCTCTCCCGAAGAGGACCCAGAGATGACTGCGGCCACACTAGTGTACCATGGGGTCAACGAACCAGACAAGCTGTTACCTGTGATAATGACATATCCTCCTCCTCGCTAGTGTCCATAGTTACATATGGTGTCGCTTGTGAGATACCAGTTGAACTGGTGTGCGTCGCATCGCTTATGAGATGCACCAGTTGAACTGACCAGATGTCTCGGTCACCAGAGCATTGCTTGATGCATTACTCTAACAGGCATGGCACAACCAATGTCGCATCATTGTGTCGAAACCTTTCTCCTCAAGGAGGCCTCGGGAGCCAGAGACGGGTCATCGCAAGATTGTTCCTCAAGCGACCCGTGCCAGGACTATCTATCGGTCTTGGCGAACATTATACATACAGAGCTCTCGCTGAGGGCCTGGCTATTCACTACTTCCACATCAACCCAGCCTGCATCGAAGCAGAGAAATTCCAACATATCTCACAGTGCTATAATTGTTACTCATACTTACACACCACAAATGATTGTCCTACCAAGGACAAGAAGTTCTGCTCCACCTGTGGCCGTGAGGGTCATGACTTCAAGAATTGCACTACTGCTTCACCACCTAAATGCTTGAACTGCAAGAATGACCACCATACTCTTGCTGCCAGGTGCCCTACCAGAAGAGACATACTCAAGAAACAACAACAACAAAAGAAACCCAACCCACAAGCAACCACATATTCTGCTATCGCCAAGCTTCAAGCAGACACTACCAAGATACTACAAGCCACGCAAGCTGCTCCCACCACTTCCCTGCCAGCACCTACTGCCGACTCCACCAAGATTCTTTATTGCATTGTGTATGCTCATGTACAGATTGCAGCTGAGCCTGGTTCCTTCAACACCATCATCAATGAACTTTTCAAACTAAATAATATGCCTGGCCTCACATTCCCTGCATCACCACCTTCCACTGAGATCCTAAAATCTACTGCAAATATTACCAGCATCACCGCTGCTCCACCGCTGTCACAACCTCCACTAGACACAGAGATGGACCAATCAGAGACCACTGAGACGTCGGCAAACCCCACCAATGAGAGTCCACTACCGCTTGCATCCACTGCTAGAGCAACTGACCAGTCGGAAATCTCGCCTTCACCAGTTCAGCCACCAGCCAAGAAAGCAAAAACACAAGAAACTGCGGATGCACCTCACGGTGCCACTGCCACTGACACTGCTGCACCACAACAAGTCCGATGCCTGAAGGGTGTATACTTCTACACAACCAAGCAGTATAAGAACAGAATGCTGTCTTCAGAAATCCATCAGCACCTCCAGGACGGAACAGTCAAGTATACCTACGACCAAACTGTTACATACACCACTGCAGACATGACCAGACTACTCACTGCCAACACCCAACACCTTGTGGAAGTCGAGTACACCTTAAAGAGGAGATTCAGGATGCTTGAGAATGGGGATCTTGAAGATGGTACCCTCCTCTAGCACGACTATCCATGACCATTCACCATGAAGATAAGTTTTCCCAGCACTTTGCTGTCCGCTAAAGCTGGGGTGTGGCTCCAATCGACCCTGTAACTGCTGCCTCTGCCCGACTGTGCTTCTCTTCGGGGAAGTCAGCGCAAGATAGAAGACGACGACACCCTCCAACCGGAGGGCCAAGAAAGAAGAAAGAAGATGATCGCCACCCCCCCACCCGGGGGGCCACTGCCGTGTCACCATCTGGAGAAGACCAGGGCCGGAAGTACCGGCGAATCAACATGAATGAATGAATGGAAATGAACACCAACACATGACACTCCACACAGGAGAGCACAGCGCTAGCACGATCGACACCATGCCCTGCCCTTCTAGGGCAGGGTTGGTGCCAGAACCCGAGTTTGTAGCTCACAAGATAAGGGGGATACTTGTGCCTCCTCCCATGAAAGACTTAGGTCTCAGACACTCCCTAGACAGGGAGCCAGTGCCGGGCCACCACTTGGAAGGGCCCGGGCCGGAAGAATACCGGTGAATCTTTATCAATAACTTCAACTCCATATTGTTTCAGACTATAGAACAAAGCTCTTCTCCAGACTGAGGGACTGACCACCTCAAAACTTCAAGGGTGATGGACTGATTACATCGTCTTCAAATATCTTCTGCTTCTATCAACTTTTCTGTACTCGACTGAAGAAGCCTACTGTGTAGGCGAAACGTTTCGAAATAAAGATACCTAACTGTTGCATATGTGTCTTACCTAACCATCTGTACCCCGCCAAGATTTTGTGAGCCTTGTCGAACTTTGTGTTCGTTATAACTGATTTAGGTTTGAGGACAAGAAGTACAAACAACTCTTCGGACTAGCCATGGGATCCCCCCCCCCTTAGTGCAGTTCTTGCCAATTTATATATTGAGGACCTGAAATCCAAACGGATCCTCAGTAACATCCCTTGTTCAGTTACATGGATGCGGTACGTTGATGATATTTTGATCATTGTATCCAAAAATCTATACTTTCGTGGCATCCTCAACGCCATCAACACTCTGGAACCTACTATTAAATTTACACTAGAGGAGGAGAAGGACAACCAATTACCTTTTCACGACGTTCTCCTACGCACAGGGGAAAACAGACTTTCTTTTAAAGTCTACCGGAAACCTACCTACAAGAACGATCTTCTACATTTCTTCTCTCACCATGACACAAGAACTAAAAGAGGGGAAGTTATTGGCTTCTTTCTTAGAGCCTACAGAATTTCCAGTCCGCAGTTCCTCGAAGAAGAATGCACATACATCACTAACTCTTTTAGTTCACTACATTTTCCCCTACACTTCATATGTGACTGCAGGAAACGTGCGACACGTATCCTCAGCAAGACCAACACCAGTCAAGTTGAAGCAAAGCCTCCTAGTTACATCGTTTTACCGGTCAGCAACGTTGCCACTAATGTTTCAAAAATGTTTGACAGAAAACTGGCTAAAATATCTACCAGCTCTTCAACCACTATTAGGAACCTGATACAAAAACCCAGGCATGATTCTGGCACAAATACAGGAATTTACACTATACCATGTGGGGTGTGTGACAAAGTATATGTAGGGGAAACAGCCAGATCTCTGGACATTAGGATCGCAGAACACAAAAATGCTTGCAGAAATGATGACCGCAAAAACGCATGTGTTCAACATAGGGACGATGTTGGACACCTCATGAAATTCAATAAAGCTAAACTAGTGATTAAAGAAGACGACTTAAGACGGAGAAAATGCATTGAAGCTTCATTAATCACTGTCAGTAACACTATAAAGCAAAAATCCGGAAGTTACAGTATTTCAAAATTACTAATCAAGAGGATATTACCAATCCTGGGAACTGCTGTTACATGATGTCAGCAGGTCCCTCTCTAGCCTCACCTCCTTAGTTCCACTACTACTACTACTACTACTACTACTACTACTACTATTACTACTACTACTACTACCACCACTACCCACGCGTCACTTCACCTGACTCCTGCCACTATACATTTGCGTTTTCTTAGTTTTCTCTGTCATCGAGCAGAACTCTCACACACACCTTCATCGACCAACGATCTCGCCTCTCTAATTACCTAGTGTTGAGAGAGACTTTCCTCAGAGTGGTGGTTACTGGACCTTCGTCTTCACCATCAGGACTGGTGCGTCGGTGGCTGCCTACCTAAGGGCAGGAAGCCTCCCTCGGCACTCCTGTTGCTGTCTGAGGTCTCCACGCCTCAGACTGTACGTGAAGTGTACACACCATACAGCTAGTGTTGCCTCTCCTCGCCGCTCACAGCCAGTGTTACGTCTCCTCGCCGCTCACAGCCAGTGTTCCCTCTTTTCATCCAGTGGTGGTTACTGGACCTTCGTCTAGACCAGCAGGATTGGTGCGTCGGTGGCTGCCTATCCAAGGGCAGGAAGCCTCCCTCTGCAATCCTGTCGCTGTCTGAAGTCTCCACGCCTCAGCCTCTACGTGTAGTCTGCACGCCATATAGCCAGTGTTGCCTCTCCTCGCCGTTCAGGGAATACAGTGCTCTATCAAACTACAGCTCACCTCCTCAGTGTCCTGCGCCTCCAGCGACAGACTCCACAAGAAAACTTTAAAGTTATAACCAGGCAAGTACGTGTGTCTACTTCACACGTACTTGCCTAGCCAATTATTCTCACAGAGTTGGCCGCCACATCTAATTTACGATACCTTCAATGCCTTCCACTTCCTTCCCCCTTACCATTCCTCCTCTGACAAGATGAACATCAAAATGGTATACAATACCGACAGGTTGTTAGGTAAGACACATATGCATATGCCCTCTACTGCTCTACTCTGTCTACTCCTGCCTCTAAGGCCTACCCTGCCTCTACCTCTTCCAAACCCAATTCTTTCTCGCTTAACCTCAAATACTCTAAATCTGATTATGCCACTATCTGTCCTGGAAAGTTATTGTACCAGATCACTGGTGCACCTCAGCTGAAAGTCTTTAAAACCAACTCAGGCTTCAAACTCCTACTTGACAGACATTCCTATGAAACATACACCTCAACGGAGACCAGACAAAAACTTCTCAGTGCAGGCTTCACTATTATTTGGACTCCTGAGCACCGCGCCAAATGCACAGTGATCGCAAAACACGTCGACTATTCTCTCCTGACTGCCTATGACACAGACAAAGAAGACTTAATCAAAGACATTAGCACTAAGAACAGTCTCTGTTGAAGATATTTACAGACCTGAGAACTCTAC
This sequence comes from Cherax quadricarinatus, assembly GCF_038502225.1. Classification (NCBI taxonomy): domain Eukaryota; kingdom Metazoa; phylum Arthropoda; class Malacostraca; order Decapoda; family Parastacidae; genus Cherax; species Cherax quadricarinatus. The sequence goes on from NC_091298.1 coordinate 33,291,945, forward strand.
CATCCTCAAAATCCGCTGTTCAAATCCTTCTGACACCTCTACACTCTTTAGTCAAGGAATCCTTGCCAAGACCATCCACATTCCTCCAAACACTCTCTTCACTCCAAACTTTCACCCCATTACACAATGTCTGAAATGCTACAAATTCGGCCACGACAAAATCTCATGCACGTCCACACAAATCTGCTCCAGATGTTCAGCAACTGGCCACTTCTGGAACACTTGCAACCTCCCCCTTAAATGTTCTAACTGTGGCGGGTCACACACTGCAGTTGCAAATTCCTGCCCTTCTAGAAAAGACATTCTCTCCACCCTCAGAGCCAGCCAACCTCCCTCCCTCCCCAACCCCTTCCCTGCACCGCCCGCCCCTACCAGACCGTCATCTCCTCCCCCCCAGGCCTGGGCTACTCCACGCACTTGATCTACATCTCCTACTCTACACACCTCAAACACCAACACACAGACTACAAGCACTTCTCCCTCTACACCTACACCCACACTAGACTACAAAACTAACTGCCAACTCGCCACTGCTGCCCACTCTGCGATGGTAATCTCTCAGACTTACCAATCAGACTACTCACATGTCCTTAACCTAATCTTGTCTGCAAACAATCTTCCCTCTTTAATCATCCCTTCTTCCTGCTTCTCTTCTAAGCCCCCTACAACCTCTACCTCTTCCCTGTCTCCCACTCCCCCACTTCCTACACCCACCAGCTCTCCTCCTCCCCTACCCCTCTGCACTACTTCTACCCCTCCCACCAACACCCCTACTGCTGCTGCTACGACCACCCCTCCCCCCACTTCCTTACTCATTTCCTCATCCCCAACCAAAGCTTCCACTTCCTCATCCCTTACCATAGCTTCCACTTCCTCATGCCCTACCAAAGCTTCCATTTCCTCTGCATCTACCTTCGCCCACTGCTCCACCACAACCAAAACTTCATCCAGGTCCAACTCCACCTTCTCCAGACAAAATCCACTCAAACCTAAACCTGCCCCAACTTCTGACAGACAGACCAAAGAACATAAAAACAGATCCATCTCTTCCTCCCCCTCCAGGAAACGGGTCCATAACACCTACAAACACACATCCACCGATGGCACCACTAGCTTGGTCTTTAATCCAAACTCTTCCCCCGACATTAACTTTGCTTTGACGAAACCATTAAATCATGTTTAAAGTGATTCAGTTCAACGTACGTTCTTACTATACAATTAGACACCTACTGGCCGAGCTCCTTGAAGCAGAGAGGCCAGATATTGTTTTGCTAAACAGTACCTGCCTAAATGCCCCTCAACGTATCCGCCTTTATGGTTATACTGCACTACAGTCCCCCTATGATCCCCACGATGGTGTTGCCATCCTTGTCAAATCCAACATTAAACACGAATTTCTCCCAATCCCTTTTATTCACCAACATTGTCTAGCAGTCAGAATACACACCCACCTTGGCCCCTTTATCTTTTTCACCACCTATGCTCGCCCAAACACTATTCTCAACATTCAAGGTCTTTCCTTAATCTTCAACTACACCAACACACCAACATACCTACTAGCTGACATGAATGCCAAACACACCGCATTTCATCACACCAGTAACAACCAACTTGGCCACCAATTACTCAACTTCACAAACCATAAACACCTAATTAATCTCGGCCCAGACATCAATACCTTCTACAACCACACGGGCCAAGGCAAACCAGACATCATTCTGGCTAACCGAGCCAGCTCTCTATTTCAACAATACATCTTACCTGGCCCTATTACAGGCTCTGATCACATCCCAGTCATCTTACACATCTCCTCCAACCCTATCCTCATTCCAACCACACTTGATCTCATCCAGCACATCATTACAAAAGCAGCCAACATCGCAATACCAAAGAAAACTCACACCACTCGTTATTCCTTCAAACCGTCACTCAGAACAAGAAGAATAATTATCTGCTACCACAACCGCTTCCTCTACAACACACATAGATTTAATCAAGTCCGATTAGATCTCACTTACCTTAGAAACAACATTTTACTCACCCTAGACCAAGACCACAACAATCACTGGTCACAACTCATACAACAAGCAGACAAACAGCGTATTAAAAACACTAAAGCCTTCTGGAACTTTATCAAAAAAATCAGAGGCAAAACTCCCACCAACAAATTCAAACACATCACCCACAACAACACACACATCTCAGACCCGCAGGCTGCTACCAATATCTTCGAACACATCTGGGAGAACATCTTCCACCCTCACCCACCTCACCCTAACGTTATTCAACACATTCAGAACATAGAACACTGGAACACTGCACACACACAAGAAACAACACCAGATAGCCACATACATCTAGACTCTCTTACCTCCTCCCAAGAACTCGACACTCCTTTCACCAACACAGACATTAAAACTCTCCTCAAACACCTTTCTCCCAAGGCTCCTGGTGCCTCTGGCCTAAACCATATTATCCTAAAACACCTTCCTGACTCTATCATTACTGCCTACACAAACCTCCTCATTGCCTCCCTTGCGGGCCTCTACAAGCTGAAACATGGCTCTCAATGCACCAAACTGCACCTCTACAAATCCCTAATACGTCCTCTGATAACTTACTCTCCTCTAGCCCTCTCTCTTGCAGCTAAAACGAACGTACTTAAACTGCAGCGTGTCCAGAACAAGGCGCTGTGCTGGGTGCTTGATGTCAGATGGGAAGACTTCGTCACAAGCGAGTCTCTCTATGCCCAATTAGACATCCCTGCACTGAATCTGTACTGGAAGACGCTCAGTGACAGGCAGACAAACTTGAGACACGACACGACTACTGGACCTCTCTCCTTGACGAAGACATTCGCAGACCCCCAAACCAACACAATCTTTTCTACTCCTTATATGATCCTGCTCCTAACCCTATTTACAAATAACCTTGGATTCTCTGACAGGTACCATTCTCTGACCCGCTTTCGCCTTAGCTTTAGGGTAAAGACATGGCTCAATTCTACACTCCTCTCTACCTCTAATCTTTGCCCGTCCCGTCCTTCCCGCTCACCCCACCGGAGTCCAATAGAAGAGCCTGAATTTCTCTTCTCAATATCTGTCCCACGATCGCCTTCGCTGCTGGGTTAAGCCCTGGCTCTATTTCTACGACTAAGAACACTCCTCTCCAGCACTATTCTTCGTCTGTCCCGTCTTCCCCGATCATCCCATTTGGAATCTTGCCTGTACTATCGTTCGTTCGTTCGTTCGCTTCTGCTTCAGAATCTCCACGACTACGGTGCTCTTCGCACCTACTGCTAGGTTGAGGGACTGATTACCTCATCTTCCGTACATAGTTCTCCTGTTATGTCCTGGAATTTGTATTGATAAACCTACTGGATGGCGAAACGTCTACAATAATGATACCCAGATGTTGCACATGTGTCTCAATTTCATCAGAATTATCAAAGCTTATTTCTTGGGTAACATTCAAAATTGGGTGGTGACGTGGTGACGTGTACTTAGCTCTGTGAAGACCTGTTTGCGCGCGCTCTACGAATTGAAGCAAGATGCCCTCCATCGAGCAACTTTACCAACAGCTTAAGGAAGAATTGAGGATGGCGAAGATGGAGATTCGGCGACTGACCGAGGAAAACGAGAAGATTCGTAGTAGTTCTCCTGTTTTGAGTCCTCTTGTCAAGAAAGGAAACTGGTCAGTGGCTGGACAGCAGGGAACGAAGTTGACGATCAAGAAGACGAATGGAAAGGTAGAAACGATGAAGAAGAAAGAGACTGCCGTGGAAAATGTTGTGGAAACATCTAATACATTCTCAGTGCTACCCGACGAATGAGAGTCGACTACTGGGAACGTCACGATAGCCAAGTTAGGTATATGGATAGGGCGTTCTGCTTGAAGGACAGGAGTAGAAGACAAAGGATTTGCTTTCCTGGGGCTGGGATGGAGGATATTGTTAGCCGTCTGGATGACATGAGAGGTAATGGGAGAAATCCTATTATCTGTCTCTGTGCTGGAGGCAACGATGTTGGCAGACGTAGGAGTGAGGACCCGATTAGCAGGTATAGGTCAGCAATAGAAATAATTAGGAGGAAGGGTGGGAATCCTGTCATATGTGGTATTTTGCCAAGGAGAGGAGTTGGAAATGAATGGTTGTCCAGGGCAATTGGTGTCAATTGCTGGCTGGACAAATACTGTAAGGAAAATGCAATAACATTCATTGACAACTGGAACCTCTTCTATGGCAGAAATGACATGTATGCCAGGGATGGGGTTCACGTATCTAGGTCTAGGGTGGGAGCACTGGCAACTGCAGTGGAGGGAGATGTTAGGACTTTAAACTAGGAATAGTTAGTGGTATGGGTTTTGGCAGGAAAACAGTGAAGTCCAAGTGTAGTAATATTATGAGTTCTAGGGGAACTAGTAATAAGCAGAACGAGGTAGATATTGAAAAGCCAGTGACACTGGGTGATAAGGACAGTAATAGGTTTAGTAGAAAAACAGAAATGAGCAGGAAGGGTAAAGAGAAAGGAGAGTCTTTCAATGTTTATTATGCTAATAGCCGCAGTGCTAGGAATAAGATGGACGAGTTGAGATTAGTTGCTAGTGCAGGTAACATTGATGTATTTGCCTTAACTGAGACGTGGTTTAATTCAAAAAGTCGGGACATGCCTGCGGAATGTCGCATTCAGGGTTTTAAATTGTTCCAAGTAGATAGAAGTATCGGGAAGGGGGGTAGGGTGGCATTGTATGTCCGAGATCGCTTGAACTGTTGCATAAAAAACGGGTATTAAGTTTGAAGTAATACATACAGAGTCTGTTTGGATAGAATTTTCAGAGGGGCATGAAAAACTGATTTTAGGAGTGATATACCGTCCCCCAAACTTAGATAGGGACCATGGGAGACTACTATGGGAGGAAATTGTTAAGGCCACAAGGCACGATAATGTAGTAATTCTAGGAGACTTTAACTTTAGTCATATTGATTGGAATTTCTTGACTGGGAATTTAGAATCATACGACTTCTTAGAAGTAGTTCAGGATTGTTTTTGAAGCAGTTTGTGACAGAACCTACAAGGGGAAATAACCTGCTTGACTTAGTTCTGGCAAACAATGAATCCCTCGTTAATAATTTGGAAATTTCAGAGGAACTGGGTGCTAGCGACCACAAATCAATTACATTTAGCATTGAATGGAAGTACGATAGTAGCGATAACTCAGTAACAATCCCAGATTTTCGCTTAGCAGATTACGATGGGCTTAGAGAACACTTATCATTTGTTGACTGGGGTAACGAAGAGAGCTATCAATATGACAGTTTTCTGAACACTATACATGCTGCTCAAAGAACGTTTATCCCGTATAAAGAAATTAGATCAAACAGAAATGATCCAAAGTGGATGAATAATTTGCTTAAATATCTACTAGCGCATAAGAAAGGAATTTATAGGCGTATCGAAAGAGGTGAGGGTCATCTTATGAATCAGTATATTGACATTAAGAGGGACATTAAAAAGGGGATAAGAAAAGCTAAAAGGGACTATGAAATTAAAATTGCTAGGGATTCTAAAACTAACCCAAAAAGTTTTTTCCAGTTCTATAGAACAAAAGTTAGAGATAAGATAGGTCCCCTTAAAAATGCCTATGGGCATCTTACTGACAAAGAGAATGAAATGTGCTCGATTTTAAATAATTATTTTCTCTTGGTTTGTACACAGGAAGACACTAACAATATTCCAGTAATTAATTTTTATAGTGGACTAGAAGAAGATAAATTATGTAACATCACAGTCACTAGTGAAATGGTTGTGAAGCAGATAGACAGACTGAAGCAAAATAAGTCGCCGGGTCCTGATGAGGTTTTTTCAAGGGTTCTTAAGGAATGCAAAATGGAACTCTGTGAACCATTAACTAATATTTTTAATTTATCTCTTCAAACAGGTGTAGTGTCTGATGTGTGGAAGATGGCTAATATAATTCCTATTTTTAAAACAGGGGACAAGTCGTTACCGTCAAATTACCGCCCAATAAGCCTGACCTCAATTGTAGGCAAATTACTAGTCAATTATACCTGAGATTATAAGAAGCCATCTCGATAAGCATAGCTTGATTAATGATACTCAGCATGGATTCACAAGAGGCCGGTCTCGTCTAACTAATTTATTAACTTTCTTCAGTAAAGCTTTTGAGGCTGTTGACAACGATAAAGAGTTTAATATTATTTACTTAGATTTCAGTAAGGCTTTTGATAGAGTTCCGCACAAAAGACTGTTAAAGAAAGTGGCAGCTCATGGCATTGGGGGAAAAGTGCTCTCATGGATCGAGTCATGGCTCACAGACAGGAAGCAGAGAGTGTCCATAAATGGGGTTAAATCCGAGTGGGGATCTGTAACAAGTGGCGATCCACAGGGATCAGTCTTGGGCCCGTTGTTGTTTATAATATATATCAACGATCTTGATGAGGGAATTACTAGTGATATGAGCAAATTCGCCGATGACACAAAGATAGGTAGGATAATTGATTCAAACGTAGACGTTTGGGAACTTCAGGAGGATTTAAACAAACTATATTCTTGGTCAGAAAATTGGCAGATGCAGTTCAATGTAGATAAATGCAAGGTTCTGAAGCTCAGGAGTGTCCATAACCCTAGCACTTGTAAGTTAAATGATGTAGAACTTAGCCATACAGATTGCGAAAAGGATTTGGGGGTTATGGTGAGCAGCAGCCTTAAACCAAGACAGCAATGCCTAAGCGTACGTAATAAGGCAAATAGATTACTGGGATTTATATCAAGAAGTGTAAGCAACAGAAGTCCAGAGGTCATACTGCAGCTTTATACATCATTAGTAAGGCCTCACCTAGATTATGCAGCTCATTTCTGGTCTCCATATTACAGAATAGACATAAATTCGTTAGAAAATATTCAGCGTAGGATGACTAAATTAATACATAGCATTAGAAATCTTCCTTATGAAAAAAGATTGAAGACTCTTAAGTTATATTCATTTGTTAGACGAAGAATGAGGGGAGACCTGATCGAAGTGTATAAGTGGAAGATAGGTATTAATAAAGGGGATATTAATAAGGTCTTGAGGATATCTCTCCAAGAGAGAACCCGCAGTAATGGGTTTAAATTAGATAAGTTTAGATTTAAAAAGGACACAGGAAAGTTGTGGAAAAAGACACTTATGTACAGTTCAGGACATTTATTAATGGAAACGTTTCTCCACGAGTGGCTTCTTCAGTCCTAATACAGATGAAACTAAGAAAACATATATATATATACAGTGGCAGGAGTCAGGTGAG
>NC_091298.1:33304247-33316747 GCF_038502225.1 Cherax quadricarinatus
CTGGTAGGAGCGGTTAAACTTTACAGGGGATAGGTGCCATATTTTTCTAGATTGCAAAAAGACTTGGACAAGTTCAACATAATTAGTGTTCCCACTAGTAGGAGCGAAACTTAACCCCTATTCCAGTGCTGAGAGTAAGACACATGTGCAACATGTACAACACATGTTGCACATGTGTCTTACTCTCATCTTGTCGGTATTATATACCATTCGTATATTCCAGTGCTGTCTGTTGGTCAGGACAGTACTGGAATAGGGGTTAGCATGTTGGAACCATCCACTTTGTGCTATGACAGGAAATCTTTCGAGCTCCTTAATAAGAACCCATTGGATCAGGTTAAGAATAACTCTAATAAACAATTTAAAATGTTAATGAGAGGTAATGAGGAACTGATTAAACGGTTATCCGCTAGGTTGGCGACATCCCATATATATGTACGGTCCGATTAAAGCCCTCAGGCAAAGTTTTCAAGTGAGACCTATTATTAGCTCATTAGGATCAACGACATCTGCACTGCCAAAGTGGATGGTAAAAAATTATATCCAATGCTTGGCAGCATTTCTGAAGCCCACATATAAAACAATGTTGACCTCATTGACAAGTGCAAAATGTTAAATTATAACATGCCTAATGATTTTACACTACTAAGTTCGGTGTTGTTCACTGATTTGCTGTCTTACTTTTAAAAAGAATTAAACCAGTTATCAATGCCATTGGTAAGAATACTGTTACTGAGCTGATTAAGTTGTGTGTAATTGATTGCAAGTTTGAGATTGAAGGGAAATATTTCGCTCAAAGGCAGGGAATGGCTACGGGAAAGCCATTGTCTCCCCTTCTGAGGAATCTGTATATGAAGTCTTTCGAGGCTAGGTTCTTGAAATACATCCTGCCATGTGAAAATGAATGGTTCAGATATGTGGATGACATCTTGTGCCTTAGGCCGAATGATATGGCACTAGATACATTTTTACCCACACGTAATGCTTTTGTCCCGTCTATTAAATTCACAGTGGAGAAAGAAGTGGGGTTTAAACTCTCATTCTTAGATGTGTTGATACACCGGGTTGACAGAAAGTTCAAGTTTACAGTATATAGGAAGGGCACTAATGTTTATTCATATATCTATTACAACTCTAACCATGACATAATAGTAAAAAGGAGTGTCTTTCTTACCATGTTTCTGAGAGCTTACCGAATATGTAGCCCTGAGTTTCTTGATGAAGAAATTAAGATAATATTTAATATTACCACGATAGTGTAGTACCCTAAGGGATTCGTGGAACCAGCATTCGTGGCAACTAGAAAAAGCTATCATACGAGTGAACCTAGGATAGCACTTCAGATCGAGAATATTCTGGTTCTTCCATACAATGAGAATTTATCTGTCCTGCCAAATGCTCTTAAAAGATTGGAAATACAAGTAGTTTTTAAGAATTTATGAACCGATAAAGCCTTCTTGATAAATAACTCTCCTCAACAATATGTTGATGGTGTGTTGAGAATTGGTTGTAATGGGTGCAACGTATCTTTTGTGGGACAGACTGGCAAGACTCTAGAGGTTAGGATATCACAACACAAATATTCAATACATAGTGCCCTGGAATGAAATACGATTTTCAGCCACCTTAGATTCTGCAATAACTTAGCAAATTGGTTAGCAGCCAGCTTCATCGTCCCTCCTTCCACTTGGCTTGAACGGAATATTGTACAATCTGCAGTTATAAAGCATGATAATTCATCATATATTAATAGTGGTGGCATATTCAAATTTGGCTAGTTTGTAATAGAGTCTATCATGCATAGTCTAAAACCGGACTCCTATACAAACGTCATTGTGTTCCTTAAGTGTTGTAGTGCCACACCTAGGAATTAGGGCCTGGTTTTGATGGTTAGACCAGTATCTGCCTCAGAATCTTGCGGATAGGCAAACCATGGCCGTCTTCCTTTTGCCTAACCTTATTATAACAAGTGCCTTTAATTTAACCTAATCCAACTAAATATATTGTAGATAAGTTTACAATAATTTAATAATAAACAGACACATTGAAATTATTGATTTTTGCGAAATTATTGCATACACAAATTTTCACTTTCCTTATTCGGCAAGAAGAGCGTTGTAATTTAAGCCAAAATCGCAAGTTTTACCTACTCTGTACGACTTATATATATATATATATATATATATATATATATATATATATATATATATATATATAGTTCCTTGATAATGTGAGTAGTCACGAAAGCGCTTGGAATTTCTCTATTCTTTCAGAGTGGTTGTTTTGCATATATATATATATATATATATATATATATATATATATATATATATATATATATATATATATATATATATATGTATATGTATATATATATATATATATATATATATATATATATATATATATATATATATATATGAGCACAAATATATTTACATACTTGTGCAAATGCTGATTTGCACAAGTATGTAAATATATTTGTGCTCATATGAGTGTATAAATGAACATGCATGTAAAATATTCATCTATGTACAGAAAACTCATGTAGAATGGAGTAACAGTAAGAGTTCTCGCTAGTAACTAATGAAGGTATACCTGTTACTAGAATATCTACTCATCTACTTTTGCTCCTTAAGCTCATACTAATTTCTAGGATGAAATGAATGTACGTTTAGGACCGCACTAAATATGTAGGAAAAAAATCATGGCTACAGTTACAAAGGGCAAATTGTAATCATTGATATAATAGCAATTTAAGAATACATTCACCACTAACACAGGTAACAATAACTCAGTTAAGAAAATATACGCTACCCACCAGTCTTAATGCCCACGTGTCTTACTGATCAACATGTCGGTATTGCATATAGTTATCAACATATCAACCAGACATATTACCCCATACTGATTTATTTAATTAAATAATATATAGACACATTTCTTAGACCCATCTGGTATAACAAGAGTGTATAATCAGAGATAGTGAAAGCCACTGCAGCCCTCCCTGACCCCACGCTGGTGTGATTACCGCAGCTGGAATATCCCTGAGCAACACTAAACACGAATCTTGCTGTCTGGCATTACAATGTAAACGCGAGATACTTGCATAACCAGAATTCCTGCAGTTGGCAGCCACATACCTCTGGGTCCAAGCTAGACAAATATTTCCATAAATAATGTAGCTCCTGAGAAATTATGGCAATAACTTTGCGGTTAAACACATTGTCAAATATACATTCTCACTCACATTTTCTAATTCATTCTCTCTCTCTCTCTCTCTCTCTCTCTCTCTCTCTCTCTCTCTCTCTCTCTCTCTCTCTCTCTCTCTCTCTCTCTCTTTCTCTCTCTTTCTCTCTCCCCCTCTCTCTTTTACACAGTGTTTGACAAGGTTAGGGTAAGGGTCCCTAACTTTGTTGACAAACCATTGACAAGTTAAAGATTCCTAACTTTATTGACAAGCTAGGAGCTGTTACCTACATCAGCTCATTTGAAAGCATTTTTATTGTTATGAAACGTACATGTAGGGAACAGGATGAAGTCGGAGACATCTGTGGGCCAGCATTTTCATTTGATTAACTTATTTTTTCACGTTGATACCAATATGCTGTAGAAACGTGTTCCAGATTAGAGTCATCCTGGAAGATAAATGATCTCAGATAAACTGATGTTCTGGAGAGGGGTACAGCCAAAGTGAAGCTGCTATTTTCTGCCCGTCTTGTGGTATAGAAGCTTGCTTCTCGCTGTCCTCGAAGTGGAGCCAAGTGTGGTACTTTGACAGTGTTGGCCTTGTACATAACAGTAACCACGCCCACATCTCTCCTGTGCTGAAATGACAGATCTATCCAGGACGGGTCCAGGCGAGAGACGTGGCTTCGTGCTTTGTTCTCTACTCTGTCAAGCAGTCGCAAATGAGATGGGAGCAGGCAAGCCAAGAAAGTGGAGCATACTCAAGGTGTGAGCGTACTTGTCCCTCATACAGAATCTTGCAACCCCTACTAACGAGCAAATGCGAGATACGTCGAAGTGCTGTAAGCTTCCTGGCTGCTTTGTTTGCAAGATTTACAACATAATTCTTCATGGTCAGTTTGGAGTCAAATTTCACCCCAAGTATACCAATTTCTTCCCTGGGTACTAACACTCTCCCATTCATACCTACTACTGCTCCGGCATTACCATCATAGTGCCTAGAGGCCATCATTTGTGTTTTCTCAGGTGCAAATGTAACCTGCCATCGGTTTCCCCAAGCTGATACAGCTCTTAGCTGATGATTGATGTAGCACAGAGCAGCTGGGATTTCTTCTCTTGGAAAAGTAAATGTCAGAGTACAGTCGTCTGCATATGCATGGGATTCTGGGATGAGATGAAGAAGGTCACTGAAGTAGACATTCCAAAACAATGGCCCAAGCACACTTCCCTGTGGAACACTTGCCCCAGTAGGATGTTTTGCTGACTCTTTTCCATTGAGAACTACCCTTAAAGATCTACCATGAAGGTAATCACTGAGACATAGTGTAGAGCCTGCAATTAACAATGCTTGCAGTTTTGCCAAGAGGTCCTGGTGCCACACTCGGTCGAAAGCACCAGTAATGTCCAATGCTACCACTACCAGTGCTCTCTCATTCACTCTCATTCTGTCATCATCCCTCTCTCATTCTCTCTTTTCTCTCTCTGTCTCTCATTTCGTCATCCTCTCTCTCATTCTCTGTCATCGTCTCTCTCTCTCTCTTTTTCTTTCCCATCTCTCTCTTTCTCTCCCTCCCTTCCTCTCTCTCTCTCTCTCTCTCTCTCTCTCTCTCTCTTTAAATAGGGTTCTAAAAGGTTAGGTTAAGGTTCTTAACTTTATTTACAAGCTAAGAGCTGTTACCTACATTAGATAATTTGAAAGGGGTTTTAATTGCTTTGAGACATACAAATACTGAACAGGATGAAGTTGAAGCCATATGTGACCAATATGTTGATCAATATGTTGATCAATATGTTGTTAGAATATATTTCAGACTCGTGCCCTACTTGGTCAATAGCACCAGAAATGTTCAATGCTATGGCAATGCTGATTTTGAATTCATCCAGTTTCTTGTGCCACTTATTGGAGAGGTTTGGCAGCAGAACAACATCAGAGTGACTTTTTTTGAAGCCATTCTGAAGGTCACAATAAGGCGAGTGGTAGTCGAAGAAGTCTGTCATCTGTCGTGAGATTATCTCAAGAATCTTGCCAGTGATTTACAAGCGTGACACTAGTCTGTAGTTGCTGATTTCCGCTCTGCTTTTCTTTTTGTGAACAGGGACTACATTCGTCTCTTTCCACAGAGAAGGCCATTTATACAGCGCTAGGCAGTGCCGAGAGATGCGAGTTAGAGTGCTGTTAGCTGGGCTGCACATCTATTCAGCAATCTTGGGCTCAGCTTATCTTGCTGGATCAGGAACTTGTATCTTGACAGCAAAGTGTTCGGCAAAGAGGTCAATTTTCTCTTGACTGCTAGTAGAGATGGTTCCATTCTGTCGATTTAGAGGTGGAATGAGTTTATCACTAGCAGCCTCTCTGCAACGAAAGTCAAACCGAGGTTGATCTGTAAGCTGTGTCACATACTGCAGATGAGGGGTATGTACTTGTTGGACATTACGGATTTTTACAGTGAAGGAAGAGCATTCCGACCAGAGGCGGCGAGCTCAGAACAAAGGGCTGGTCACTTTCCTTTTTTCCACAGCCAGGTTGTACATGTAGATTTGTCACCTCGCTCTATTGGGATCTTCAGTGCCGTAAAAATAGCCTTGTGGTCAGATGATACAACAAAGCCATGGGGTTGAGAAACGACTATTCCTTTCAGAAGATCACTCACTACTAATGACCTTCTTGCACTACACTGCAAGGTCATCTGAGTCCCTCTGTATAAGATGTTGGTTGACGTCATCAACAACTATATTATGTTGACATTTTGTTCGAGTAGAAGGGAGTCCACGTTTTACATCAGGAAGTTGATGGATTTGTTCATGTTGCCACTGAGGTCTGTACATTACACATACTAGTACAGAAGTACTAATGTTATCCATATCTTGAAGAACATCATTACTAGGTGAGTAGCGATGGCATTGTCAATGGGCTGGGTATGTAGACTTTTAGAGAAACATCCAGCAACACCTCCCTCCTTGTTCTTGCCTGTCTAGGCTCATCCATGAGGTGTAGCCAGCAATTCTAGGAAAATTTTCCGGAGCCCTTTCGTCTAAAAATGTCTCAAAAGCGATCATGTCGAGACGTTGAGTGTTAACGATACAGTGTGTGAGCTCTCCAACATTGGTAAGGAAGCCTCTAATGTTGACCGACAGGATGTTGATATACTGGCTCCTCAAGAGTGTGTTCAGCTTGAGTTGATGGGGGTGTAAGGTGTGTAAGGTGCCTGCCCTTGAAACAGGAAGGACACCGGGGTAGCCGCTGGGAAGTAGATCTGTGGTCTTGTATAAGGCACAAAACCACCTGCTGGGCCGAGATAGCAGTAGCTGGGTGGGTGCCATGTGAGTTTATTCACCAATTCAGATATCCTGTTGGTTTGTTCTGGTGATCCTGTCTATCAAGCTCCTTTTTCTTACGACACTTGGTCTCGTGATGTCCCCTCTTGTGGCAGTAATTGAACCTGGTATCTCGCAGGCAGTTTTTAGTGGTGTCCTCCCTTCAGTGACAGCGAAAGCATTGCCTAAGTGCCTGGAAGGGTGGACGCCTATTTGCTGCACCTTATGTATTTCACTGCTGATTCAGCAGCTGATTTATCCCTAGGTTCTGCCGCCAGTGTGTCTGATGATTATCTACCTGGTGAGCGTTTTCCTGGAAATGTGTTGATGTGGTGTTTTGCTGGGAATGTGTTGCTGTGGGTGTGTACCTTCTCTTTCACATCCTCTTTCACGCCTTCCTTCAGTTCTATCAGATATGTCCCTGTTGTACGTGCAGTGACCCAGCACTTGTTCAGGTGTAATGTCATCTGATTAGCTGCATCAATCTTTGGTGGAGAAAATCCCGATTCAGTATTGGCAGATGGGGCACTGTTGCCATGTTTAATCGTAGGTATTGAAGTAGTGTTGGCAGAAGTGCTGGCAGGTGTTGGAGTAGTGATGTTAAGACAAATCACGATATCATAGGTACATAGCCATGTTGTTATAAATCACCCAGATGTTATTACATAGCATCAAAAAAGAGTATATTAGATATTCGCTGTGAATCAGTAGTGATATCTGTATATAGGCCTTCCAACACCACTCACACTACACTTGTTCGCCATAACACACTTGAATATCACTGATTTCAGTGATATTCATTTCCATGAAGGAGATGGCTTACTTCTACTGGTGTGTTGAAGGTAGTACAATGTCATTGAACAGTTTTCCTCGCCAACGTTCATAGTTAAGTAATAATTAAGGTCGTGGAACACACATCCTACCACCACTACTACTTTCTCTCTCTCTCTCTCTCTCTCTCTCTCTCTTGCACAAGGTTTGACAAGGTTAGGATAAGGGTTCCTAACGTTATTGACAAGCTAAGAGCTGTTACCTACATTAGCTCATTTGAAAGCATTTTTATTATGAAACATATAATTTCATTTGATCTGCTGACCATTTTGTTGATATTATGCTGTACGAACGTGATCCAGACTCGAGTCATCCTGGGAATAAATGATCTCAGATGAAGTGATGTTTTGGATAAGTGAAGATGCTGCTTGCTGCCCGTCTTGTGATATAGAAGCTTGCTTCACGCTGTCCTCGGAGTGGAACCAAGTGTGGTACTTTGACAATATTGGCCTTGTAGAGACAAGTAAGGCCACCCACATCCCTCCGGTGTTAAATGCTCTGTTAAAATGACAGATCTATCCAGGATGGGTCCAGGCGCCGAGAGATGAGGCGTCCTGCTCTGTTCTCTACTCTGTCAAACAGTCACAGATGAGTTAGGGGGGGGAGGCAAACCTAGAAAGTAGAGCATACTTGAGGTGTGAGCGTATTTGTTCCTCATACAGAATCTTGCAACCCCTAGTATCAAGCAGATGCGAAATACGTCGAAGTGTTTTAAGCTTCTTGGTTGCCTAATTTGCAAGATTTAAAACGTAGTTCTTCATGGTTAGTTTGGAGTCAAATTTCACCCCAAGGATATCAGCTTCTTCCCCGGGTACCAACACTCTCCCATTTATAATTACTACTGCTCCGGCATTACCATCATGGTGCCTAGAGACCATCATTTGTGTTTTCTCAGGTGCAAATGTTACTTGCCATCTATTTCCCCAAGCTGATATAAGTTTTAGCTGGTGATTGATGTAGCTTAGAGCAGCTGGCATTTCTTCTCTTGGATAAGTAAATGTCAGAACAGTCATCTGCATATGCATGGGGATTCAGGGATGATATGACGAAGGTCATTAAAGCAGACATTCCATAACAATGGTCCCAGCACACTTCATTGTGGAACATTTGCCGCAATAGGATGTCTTGCTGATTTTGTTCCATTCAGAGCTACCCTTAGAGATCTCCCATGAAGGTAATCACTGAGGAGACAGTGTAGTACCTGCTCTCTCATTCTCTCTCATATTCTCTCTCTCATTCTCCCTCTCTCTCTCTCTCTCTCTCTCTCTCTCTCTCTCTCTCTCTCTCTCTCTCTCTCTCTCTCTCTCTCTCTCTCTCTCACACACACACACACACATGCAAATAATTTAGATACATTGAAGCATCAGGATCTCTTTGAACTTCATTGTCATACAATTATCTGATCATTATAATGAGGCTCTATGGCAAGACGCTTAACATCAATGTGCATCAAAGTTTCTCTACAAAGAGAATCGTCAATTTGTGGCATGAAATCAATTAAATAGTTTAAAAACAAGTTGGACATTTCCTTTGGAAACGTAAGCTCCATTTACACAAAGGCCTCTTCATGCAATGGCCACAAATATTTTGCTCTGAGGATATCCAGGATATTTTGTTCTTATCCATTTATTAAGAAGAATCTAGCGGTAGCTGCAATTTGAGCTTGTGGTTGCTAGAAGAACTAGTTTTGCAGCTTCAAGGGGAACTAGGAGTAGCTGCGAGTAGAACTCTTAGTAGAAAAAAAAATGGTGGAAGCTGGAAATTGGAATAATGGTAGATATAACTAGGAGTAGTAGCAACCTGAATTAGAACTAGTATCAAAAAATAGAACTGAACTAGAGGTAGAATAACCAGTAGAAAGTTACACAACTACTGGTGCATTCTCCGTCCATTTTCTCCCGGGGAGGGGGGAGAATGTTGGAAATTGAGTAACATACTGTTAGTAGTTGCAATAGAAATAATACTATAGAGTAAAGATTGTGCACACGCTACTCCTCCTTTCTACTCCTGTCTTTACTCTAAACTTTCATCAAGTTTTCCAATACGTTATATATTGCTTATTTGGCGGTGGATTTCGGGTGCGGAAGATGGGGAGAAATCCTTCCACGTTTCTATTTTTACTTCAGCGATCTATATAATGATAGATACTTCTGAGTCAAGATAGGAATAGATAATCAATAGGGGAATGTCTCGGAGTTTAGCCTGAAGTCCTCTGTTCTTTGGATTTACCATGTAATTTCATCAGAATATGAGAACGAAGAAGTACTTTAAGCTTACTGGCTCATGATAGGCATGTCCTTCTCAAACCCAACTCTTCTCGGTCAAATATTTGACCATCCTTTATTTAAAACTACTTAGAGTATTAGCTTCAATGATTTTAATGAAAAGATTAATCCACTTATCTGCAACTCAAGTGATAATCCAATATTTTCCTATAACCTTTCCGAATCGCAGTTTACCCAGCTTGAATACTTTCTTCGAAGTTATTACTTATTTTTTATACATTCATAGATCACAATTAACATTTCCTGGTTTTAACCTGTCTTCCACTTGCATACTTGACTCATATCTCCTCTTAATCTACTTTTCCTTCAGAGAGTTTAGGTTAGTGGTTCTGAATGTAACTTCGTATGCAAGATAGCGTATATATTCTTCCTTCTCTGATTGTTCTCCAAAATGTTTATATCTATTCTTGAGCACGGAGCACAAAATTAAGCTCATAATCTAAATGAAGCCTTACTAATGATATAAAGTTTTATAGAATAACCATCAGGCGCTTGTTACTTTCAATTTTTGATGTTAGTTTCAATAATCTCTAATCCTTATACGCAAGCTTACGTATTGCTCTTTTGGATTTAAATTTCTGTTTGTAGCTTGATAGTAAAATAGACGGGAGCTAGAGAGTCAGCTCAGATGCTTAGAATCTTCAGAGGTTTCCAATATATTGTATTTTAAAAGGGAGATGTGCTAACCCCGTAGGGGTTATATAGTGACAGGGGGTTGTGGGCAATCAACGTCGAACCAAGATAAGTTAGGATATCTTCAGTTCTATTGATCATAAGCCCTTTACTAGCATCTGGAGGGTCACTAATATCACTAACATTTAATAATTTCTATAAAATAAAGTGAAAATCAGTTATTTAGTGATTACAATACAGAGTAGAATATTATTTTAACACTAATATGAGATTGGGAATTCATAGGTTAATATTCGTAATCAGTCTCATTGTGCTCAGACATCAATTGTATGAAAAGACAATCCTGTCTTTGTAATTGCATCTCCGAGTCCAGCGCTGCGTCCAGGGTACACTGCAGGCAACATATTGTAAAGGAAAACAAAGCTCTTCATTTACAGAGTAGCAAAAGAAGAAATCCTATACTAATGTTCCCATTGTAGTGAATGTGCTGTGTTCTCCAGCTCCGCCCAGACTTTGAAGAGTATTGTTTTATCTTGTATCATCTCTAGCTGCTCTTGCAGTCCAGTGGGACAAGGAGTCTCTTTCTTGCTCTGTTTGATAATATTGCGTTTTACTGTCAACACTGTTTACCTACTCAATGTTTTAAACGTGATATTCATCAACAGGGATGTGAATGAATGTTGTATTTCGTAGAAAAGTTTTACTATGTTGTCACAAAAGATTTAGTTGTCATGCGAGTCATAGAAGATTATCTTGCCATTTGAGTCATGGAAGATTATCTTGTCACGTGTGTAATGGAAGATTATCTTGTCATGTGAGTCATGTAAGATCATCTTCTCATGTGAGTCATGGAAGATTATCTTGCCATGTGTATAATGGATAACTGTCTTGTCACAGAAGGTATATGATGGATTATGAATTTTTTCTCGTTTTTAACACATTTTTTTCTTAATTATTTTTATTGTTTTTGTGGTAACTTCATTTTTTGGAAAATATGGTCTGAAATGCATATATTTTTCTGTTCATGTCAACCATACGGTGTATCATGAAACCCGTTGTTTCAACCACTTGATAAAATTGATATAAAACTGCACATGTTAAAATGAAAGGAGAAAGATCTCCACTGTAAGCAATGCTTGCACAGTGTTAGTCACCGTCCATATTTCTTCTCTTCTTCCAGTCCTTGTCTCTAGGGCCCAGTGTTGCCATCTACATAGGCACTGGCATGCTCTTTGGAGGAGTCCTTCTATTATGATTCCTATAGGCTTAATTAAAGCAGAACCTCCTACTCAGGCAAAATAGCAACTAGCGATGGCAATGTCCATAAAAAATAGAAACTGAAAATAATAATGAGAATGGTAATAATATTAACAGTAATAATAATAAAATTTAAAATAATTTTTATAATCATTTTCATAATAATTTTCTTAATGGTATGATAATAATGAACATAAGCTTGATGATAATGGGAAGATTCATATATATATATATATATATATATATATATATATATATATATATATATATATATATATCCCGAATATGCAAAACTGGTCAATTAGCAAGAACTCATTTAAAATTAAGTCCTTTCTAAAATTTTCCCTTATACGTTTAAAGATATATTTTTTTCATTAATGTTTATGTAAAAATTTATAATTTTGCACCAAAAGAATCTTAGAAAACTTACCTAACCTTATTATAACAAGAACAATTTATTTTAGCCTAACCCAACTAAATATATTTTAGATTTGTTTACAATAATTTAATACAAAACAAACACAGTGAAATATATTTTTTTCGTTAGGTTCAGAATGATTTTGGCGAAATTATTGCATACACAAATTTTCACTTGTTCTATATGGCAAAATGAGCGTTGCTATTTAAGCCAAGATCGCAAGTTCTGCCTATTCGGCACGACATTATATATATATATATATATATATATATATATATATATATATATATATATATATATATATACCAGACCTCAGACGCCGACGGTGCCTAGAAGCCTCACTAATCGCCGTCACCGACACTATAGAACGCAACTCTGGAAACTACAAAATTTCAAAAACATTGGCATACATGATACTTAAGCACCACCAACCCAACAACACAGGAGTCACATGATTTCATCGTCTACCCGTCCTAATCCTAGGCAGAGGTTGTTTTGATAAGGACCTGCCTCGCATGGGCCAGTAGGCCTTCTACAGTGTTCCTCCATTCTTATGTTCTTTTGACATTCCT
>NC_091298.1:33329247-33371468 GCF_038502225.1 Cherax quadricarinatus
AAAACAATAAAACTTCTACTGAAAGGCAAAGATGAATTAGTCAAACAATTTACTTCCACTAATCCATCTTTACCTTACATGTATTGACTAATAAAAACACACAAACCAGGGAATCCAGTCAGACCAATTATTAGCTCCATAGGATCAGTTTCATATAAATTCCACAAATGGTTTGTCGACATTTTGAGCCATATTGTTACAATTTTTAACTTAATGTCAAAAACAACATAGATTTAGTTGAAAAATTAAGCACCTTGACTGACATAATGGTTTTAACATGGTTAGTTTTGATGTTACTTCCTTGTTTACAAAAACTTATTAAACTTTGTATTCTTGATGCAAAATTTGTATTAACGATAAGTTTTACTCTCAGAAGTTTGGTATGGCAATGGGAAATATTCTTTCACTTGTTCTTAGTAACCTATACATGGAATTTTTTGAAACAAAGCTGCTTAACACAATCTTCCCAAATAGAGCTAAATGGTTCAAATATGTTGATAATATTTTGTATCTTATGCCCAAGAATTAGATATACACCATATCCTTGTTAAATTAAATAGCTTAGCCCATTCTATAAACTTTACTGTTGAGTTTGAGGAAAATAACTCATTGCCTTTTCTAGATGTTTTAATTATTAAGGGTAATAAATTCAAATTTAAAATTTACAGAAAACCTACAAATAACTGTTCCTATGTACACTATTATTCTTCACATATAGAGTTAAACTGTCGGTTTTCTCATCAATGTTTTTGAAAGCTTTGCGTATTTGTAGTCCAGAGTTCATCGATGAAGAAATATTCAAAATTTATGAAATAGCTAATGATATGAAATACCCAAGAAAAGTAATTGATAAATCTTTTAAAATTGCCAAAAATAATTTTTACAATTCAAAAAAGGGGACAACCAACCTTATTCAACTAAAAATATGTTGGTTCTCCCTTACAATGAAAACTTGGTTGATGTGCCTTCTCTTCTTAAGACTTTTAATATCAAAGTTGTATTTAAAAATCTTGATATAGTAAAAAACATTTGATAAAGAATTTCCCCCTAAAATGCTGACGGATGTGTCTATAAGATTCCTTGTAAAATTTGGTAAGTCTCGAACTTAGATTGACACAATATAAATATAGCATTAAAACTGGAAACGATTCTAATGCTCTATTTATTTATGTGAGAGATTTTAACCATCGAAATGATTTTCAAAAAGTGTGGCGAGAGTGTGGTGAGAGAGTGCAAAAGGAGAGCACATGATAGAGTGGGAGAGGCACTGACAAGAAATTTTGATGAATACAAGAAAAAGATTTGGAGTGAGATAAACAAGTTAAGAAAGTCTAGGGATCGAATGGATTTGTCAGTTAAAAACTGAGTAGGAGTGTTAGTAGATGAGCTGGAGGTATTGGGTAGATAGGGGAAATATTTTGAATATTTTAAAAGTCGATGAAGAATGGGAGGCGGTAATTTCATGCACTATCCAGGGAGTTATAACATCTTTTAGGAGTGAAGAAGAGCAAGATGCGAGTGTGGGGGTGGTGCGTGAGACGTTACGTAGATTGAAAGGGGGTAAAGCAGCAGGAACTGATGGGATCATGAGAGAAATGTTAAAAAGAGGGGGGGATTTAGTGATGGAGTGGTTGGTATTTTTGTTAAATAAATGTATGGAAGTGGGAAAGGTACCTGGGGATTGACAGAGAGCATGTATAGTTCATTTATATAAAGGGAAGGGGGACAAAAGAGATTGTAAAAATTATAGGGGAATAAGTTTACTGAGTATTCCAGGAAAAGTGTACTGTAGGGTTCTTATTGAAAGAATTAGAGGCAAGACAGAGAGTAGGATTGCGGATGAGCAAGGAGGTTATAGAGTGGATAGGGGATGTGTAGATCAAGTGTTTACATGGAAGCGTATATGTGAACAGTATTTAGATAAAGGTAGCGAAGTTTTCATTGCATTTATGGATTTAGAAAAGACATCTGCCACATTGGAGCAATGTGGCAGATGTTGCAAATATATGGAATAGGTAATAAGTTACTAAAAGCTGTAAAGAGTTTTTATGAGGATAGTGAGGCTCAGGTTAGGGTGTGTAGAAGAGAGGGAGACTACTTCCCGGTAAAAGTAGGTCTTAGACAGGGATGTGTAATGTCACCATGGTTTTAATATATTTATAGAGGGGGTTGTAAAAGAAGTAAATGCTAGGGTGTTGGGGATAGGGGTGGAATTAAATTATGGGGAATCAAATACAAAATGGGAGTTGACACAGTTACTTTTTGCTGATGTTACTGTGCTTAAGGGTGATTCTAAAGTAAAGTTGCAAAGGTTAGTGGACGAGTTTGGGAGGGTGTGTAAAGGTAGAAAGTTGAGAGTGAACATAGATAAGAGCAAGGTGATGAGGGTATCAAATGATTTAGATAAAGAAAAATTGGATATCATATTGGAAAGAAGGAGTACGGAAAAAGTGAATGTTTTCAGATATATGGGAGTTGATGTGTCAGCAGATGAGTTTGTGAAGGATGAGGTTAAACAGAACTGATGAGGGAAAAGAGTGAGTGGTGCATTGAGGTATACGTGGAGACAAAAAACGTTATCATTGGAGGGAACGAAGGAACTGTATGAAAGTATAGTAGTACCAACACTCTTATATAGGTGCGAAGCTTGGGTTGTAAATGCTGCAGCGAGGAGGGGGTTGGAGGCAGTGGAGATGTATGTGCAGTGTAAATATTATGCAGAGAATTCGAAGTGTGGAAATTAGGAGGTGTGGAGTTAATAAAAGTATTAGTCAGAGGGCTGAAGAGGGGTTGTTGAGGTGGTTTGGTGATTTAGAGAGAATGGATCAAAGTAGAATGACATGGAGAGCCTATAAATCTGTAGGGGAAGGAAGGCGGAGTAGGGGTTGTCCTCGAAAAGGTTGAAGGGAGGGGGTAAAGGTTTTGTGGACGAGGGGCTTGGACTTCCAGCAAGCGTGCATGAGCGTGTTAGGAGTGAATGGAAACGAATAGTTTTTGGGACCTGACGAGCTGTTGGAGTGTGAGCAGGGTAATATTTAGTGAAGGGACTCACGGAAACCGGTTATTTTTATATAGCCGGACTTAAGTTCTGGAAATGGGAAGCACAATGCCTGCACTTTAAAGGAGAGGTTTGGGATATTGGCAGTTTGGAGGGATGTGTAATAGGGCGGTATATATATATATAATTGGGGCCCTGATATTATATTCTATTTATGTTATTATTTCAGGTTACTTTTTATACTGTATCTTTATATAGGCTTCTAAACTGTTGTATCTGGGCACATCTGCAAAAACAGTGATTATGTGTGAGTGAGGTGAAAGTGTTGAATGATGATGAAAGTATTTTCTTTTTGGGGATTTTCCTTCTTTTTGGGACACCCTGCCTAGGTGGGAGACGGCCGACTTGTTGAAATATATATATGTCGTTCCTAATAGGGGAAACTGGTCAATTAGCAAGAACCCATTAAAAATTAAGTCCTTTCTAAATTTTTCTCTTATACGTTTAAAGATATATTTTTTTTCAATAAAGTTAATATAATAATTTATAATTTTGCACCAAAAGAATCTTAGAAAACTTGCCTAACCTTATTATAACAAACGCAATTTATTTTAGCCTAATCCAACTAAATATATTTTAGATACGTATACAGTAATTTAGTACTGAACAAACACAATGAAATATATTTTTCTCGTTAGGTTCTGAATTATTTTTGCGAAATTATTGCACACACAAATTTTCGCTTGTCTTATATGGCAAGATGAGCTTTGCTATGTAAGCCAAGATCGTAAGTTTTACATATTAGGCACGACATAATATATATATATATATATATATATATATATATATATATATATATATATATATATATATATATATATATAAATATAATAAATTTTGCCAGAATCAGAAGTCTATAAGGCGACAGAGTCATTTCCACCAGGATCTGCAGGATGTTACACTAATTCGACCACAGCACCTCAAAGAGATGGCAGATATAGCACTCGGCACATCTGCATCAATTCTTCTCTCCGAGTTAACAACCTTCGTCAACAATTGCCTGGCTGAGTGGATTCCAGAAGAAAGTAAACCTTTCTTTGGAGCCTCATTATGCGCTTCGAATAAGGATGGGGGAATCAGACCCATTGCTGTTGGTAACTCTCTTTGTCGTCTCGTTGCAAGAGCAGCAGTAAGAAACATTCGTCTAGAAGCTGCCAGTTTATTCCAGCCACACCAACTGGGCTTTGGAGTGTCTCAAGGCAGTGAAGCCGCAGCTCATGCGTCAAGGGTCCACATCAGGGACTTACCAGAAGATAAGGCCGAAGCCAAACTTGACTTTAGAAATGCCTTTAATGTGGGGAAAAAGAGATGTGATCTTGCCAGGCGTTCAGGATCGGTTCCTCGGTCTTTTTTCCCTTCATTTCAGCTGGCTACAGCAAATCCTCAATTCTTTTGTTAGGCAAACATTTAATTCCCTCATCCAATTTCCTCAGTCCATGCCCTTCGCTTGCAAACCCTCCTTTACCCTCTCCTTCCAACCTTTTCGAGGACGACTTCTACCCCACCTTCCTTCCCCTACAGAATTATATGTTCTCCAAGTCATTCTACTTTGTTGAAGTCTCTCTAAATGATCAAACCACCTCAACAACCCCTCTTCAGCCGTCTGACTAATACCTTTTAGTAAGTCCACACATCCTCCTAATTTCCACACTCCGAATTCTCTGCAAAATATTTACACCACATGTTGCCCTTAGACAGGACATCTCTACTGCCTCCAGGTACCTCCTCGATGCAGCATTTACATCCCAAGCTTCAGACCCATACAAGTGTGTTGGTACCACTCTGCTTTCGTACATTTCTTCTTTGCCTCCATGGATAACGTTTTTGTCTCCACAGATACCTCAACGCACCACTCATCTTGTTTTTTTTTTCATCAATTCTGTTGTTAACCTCATATTTCATAAACATATCCGCTGACAAGTAAACTCCCAAATATCTGAAAACATTCGCTTCTTCCATACTCTCTCCAGTGTGATATCACTATTCTTATCTATGTTCACCTTCAACTTTCTACCTTTACACATTCCCCCATTCCATAAATGCAATGAAAACTTTTTTATCTAAATATTGTTCACATATATGTTTCAATGTAAATACTTGATCTACACATCTACCCACTCTAAAGCCTCCTTGCTCATCTGCAATCCTGTTCTCTGTCTTACCTCTAATTCTTTCAATAACAACCCTACCATACACTTTACCTCAATAAACTCAGTAAACACATCCCCCTGTAATTTTTGCAATCTCTTTTGTCCCCCTTCCTTTTATATAATGGAACTATACGCGTTCTTTGCAATCCCTAGGTACCTTCCCCTCTTTTAAACATTAAACAAAAATACCAACCACTCCAATACTATACCCTCCTCTGCCACCTTCATTTATTATCACCCTCTCCTATTACTGTCGGTTTACCTGTTTACCTAATACTGCTTCCTTTAACCACTTCTGTCACTTTTATTTACATCACTTTCATATCTCTCTCATATTCACCTACTTCCCCTAT
The DNA here is from genome assembly GCF_038502225.1 of Cherax quadricarinatus. Taxonomy (NCBI): domain Eukaryota; kingdom Metazoa; phylum Arthropoda; class Malacostraca; order Decapoda; family Parastacidae; genus Cherax; species Cherax quadricarinatus. Next base: position 33,334,809 of record NC_091298.1, read on the forward strand.
TCTCATCTTTACACACTAGTACTGTCACCTTCACCAACTACTGTCACCTTCATCCACTTAACAGATTACATAACATAATGTGAGGTAATGAGAATAGCCCCATTATCTGCCACATTGTTGGAGGTTATAATGTTGGGAAACACAGGCGTGAAGAGTACTGACCAATTACAAAGCAGCTATTGATCACTTGTAGCATTTTTCCTACAAGGGTTATTGGACAGTGGAAAAAAAAAGGCTAGGGCAGCTAGAAATGTTCTGCAGGGAACTTGGAATTTTATTAATTGATAACTGGGATAACTTCTATGGCAAGCATAATATGTTTGCAATGGACAGAACACATGTCTGTGGTGCAGGGGTGACAGCAGTGGCCAATTCAGTTGAAATGTCTAAGGTTAAAAACTGATAGACGATAGACACGGATGTGTTAGTAACGAAAAGACCAAAAATTGCTAGATATGTTAAAAAAAAATCTGAAAATAGGATAACTCGACAAACAATTTAGTTTACAAATTAAATGAGACAGGGGAGAAAAGGAAGGCAAAATCTTCCATAGTATCTCCCATGCAAATAGCCGGAATGCAAGAAATAAAGCACACGATCTACAACTAGTTCCATGTGCAAGAAACATGGGCATTAAAACCTGGTTTAATGTGAAAAAACAGACATTCCTGATGAATTTCCAAATACAGCGGTATGAGTTATTCCACAATGATACAGTCAACAGGAAAAGGGATTACGTTGCTATATAAAAGAACATTTAAAGTGTTGCATAGGAAACGATAGATAATGAAAGGGTAGTTCAGTCTTATGCTCACTCTTTAGAGTGGCCACCTATTTATTTTAAGAATACTCACAATTATTTCTCTTTCATCACCAGCAGTGTTTGCTCTTTATTCTTAAGAGTTCCTCATCTGTTTCTTTCACTCTTTCCATCTTCAGAGAAAGAGACTTTTGTCTCCTCACTTCACCTACTTCCGTTCACCAAGGTATACTTCGGGTGTTGGGATTTTCTTGTATCCTGCTAGCATCAGGCAGACTTCTACACTGTGGTTAGTGTTGCCTTATGCCTTGGCCTTCAACTTTGTTTTTCATGTTTTTTTTTCTCCCATTTCTCAGTTCATGGCTTGGACGGGATTTTTGAAACTATCCGCCGTCTGTTGACGAATTTTGAACTGAATGTGAGCGTAGTGTGACCTGGAGCGAACTATACAGAGGTACTCAGAATTCACAGAAGGATCCTGCCTTAACAGGCAGGAGCAACATGTAAAATATCTCAGCAATTTTCTCTGACAAATACAGAATGTCCCCATTATTTTGTCATTCTCTAAGTTTAAGTTTCTTTAATAAAGTAGTTACAAGTTTTCTTCAAATTTATTAAACCTTTTTCTCTTTTTATTGATGGTTATCAGTATCTTGTCAAAAATATTTTTCACAGAGACATTCAGCTGATGTTTTATTTTTTTCCCACTGACAAACTGTATCATCCATCCTCTACTGTTACCCCTCACCCACTACTGTCACCCCTCACCCACTACTGTCACCCCTCACCCACTACTGTCACCCCTCACCCACTACTGTCACCCCTCACCCACTACTGTCACCCCTCAACCACTACTGTCACCCCTCAACCACTACTGTCACCCCTCACCCACTACTGTCACCCGTCACCCACTACTGTCACCCCTCAACCACTACTGTCACCCCTCACCCACTACTGCTACCCTCACCCACTACTGTCACCCGTCACCCACTACTGTCACCCCTCAACCACTACTGTCACCCCTCACCCACTACTGTCATCCCTCACCCACTACTGTCACCCCTCACCCACTACTGCTACCCTCACCCACTACTGCTACCATCACCCACTACTGGCACCCACACTCACTACTGTCACCATCACCCACTACTGCCACCCACACTCATTACTGCCACCCCTCACTCACTATTGCCACCCCTCACTCACTACTGCCACCTTCACCAACTGCTGCCACCATCACCCACTACTTCCACCCTCACCCACTACTTCCACCCTCACTCACCACTGCCACCCTCACTACTGTCACCATCACCCATTACTCGCACCCACACTCACTACTGTCACCATCGCCCATTACTCCCACCCACACTCATTACTGCCACCCACACTCACTATTGCCACCCCTCACTCACTACTGCCACTCCTCACTCACTACTGCCACCCACACTCACTACTGCCACCCCTCACCCACTACTGCCTCCTTCACGCACCACTGGCATTAACACAGTGGGGAGCCAGGCGTCACAAGTGTCCTCCTGACCTCCAGTAATTAACACTGACGAGTCGTTCATAACACATCAATGATTCGTCTTAAGGGAATAATTAACACTCGTTTTCTGTACTTGATATTTACTTACGTAGTGTTGTCTCAGATTTTTATGAAGACTTCCTTAATAAGAAACGTTGTAAGAGAACCGTCCACATATAATATTTGATACATGATTTTTAATTATATTTAAGATCTCTTGTTTTATGTGTTAATGTGGCACTCGTGTTTTCCTTTCTTCCTCACGCACCTTCTGCTGTCCCCGTTACTATTTCTGGCCACCTGCTTTCACGCGCGCTGTCTCTCCTTTTTTTCTTAACAGGGTTTTACAAATTTAGGTTAAGGTTTCCTAGCTTTATTGACGCGATAAAAGGTGTTACCTATATGGGTTCATTTGAAAGCCTTTCATTAAATAACAAATAAGGCATAATACCGTAACTGGAACGATACACAAATAACCCGCAAATAGAAGAGAGGAGCTTACGACGACGTTTCGGTTAGTTTGACTTTGTAATTGGTCCAAGTCGGACCGAAAGGTCGTCGTAAGCTCCTCTCTTCTATTTGCGGGTTATTTGTGAAGCCTTTTATTGTTACGAGACATACAAATATTGAACAGGATGAAGTTCGAGTCATCTTTGGGCCACCGATTTCATTTGGTCATTTGAATTTATTTCGTTGGTATCATTATTCTGTAGGAACATGTTCCAGACACGAGTCATCCTAGGAATAAAGGATCTCAGATGTAGTCATATTCTGGTGAAGGATACAGTCAGGATGTAGTTGTTCTCCTCTCGCTGTTCTTAGAGTAGAGGCAGGTGTGATACCTTGACAATGTTAGCCTTATACATAACATTAAGGCCACTCGCTTCCATCCTGTGTTGAAGTTGTGTTGATATGACAGATCTGACCAGGCTGGGTCTAGCCTCTCTCTCTCTCTCTCTCTCACAGTAAACATTGGTATACATATATAGACCATGATTGTACCATCTTATTGCAAAAGCTAGGAGCTATTTTATTACAACTCATATAGACAACAAACGTACAGACTGACTCATTACTGAGTATAAACATAAATACGATACAAGTAATGTATTGCCATCATGGTGCTGGACTCCTTTTTTTCTTTCTCCTCACAAGCTCAAAGAGGTAATTATATTTCCACGCAGATTATTTGGAAAAAAAAAAATATAACGTCACTCTAGAAACATAAATTTACAAAGTTACTAATCAATCGACCCATCAATACGCGGTCCACAAGATTAATTATAATTGCAACGTTCATTACTGACTCACATGTCCGCTGCTTCATAATCTTTATTTTCTCTTGCAATTATTCCCTCATTAGTTGTTTTTTTCGAGCAAAGCCAAATTATTTTGGGCATCCCAGCTAATTCATAATCCAGAAACTGGCTAATTTTGTTGGTATTAGAACAGCTTGAAAGGTCTAAACACTGATGCCATGCTGAGAGCTCTCTCTAATCAAATTTTTCCTAATGTTCTGATAAAATGCGTGTTATGCCGAGCGAGAATATCAAGTCCGTCATGTTTCACTGAACATATTCTACTACGTACTGGAAATATATTGTGTGAAAATACTGAATGTTTATCATATATTATATTGGCAATAATCATTCGTTGCCTGTGAACGTTATAGTGTAGAAGTTAACTTTAAGATTTCAATTCCTTTCACGGTGATGTGCTCTAGACTTCTTGTTCCCACCTGAGAGTTGCTGTTGCTAGTGAATTCAAGAGAATGACTTGTTATCTTTAGTGAGGAAACGTTTCGCCACACAATGGCTTCATCAGTTCTGTACAAAAAATAATGATGAAACCATACCACGGGTGGAGTTAGAACCTGCGATCAGAGAGTCTTAAGACTCTCTGATCGCAGGTTCTAACCCCGTCCGTGGTATGGTTTGTTTGCATGCATGTCATTACGATTTCATGAGAAAAGAATGGTGAAGATCAGGAGGAGTTGAGGAAATTAGGCCCTCAGGGACTGATTACCTAAAGTTAAAAGGTGAACCAACATGTTTTTATTTTAACTTATCTCCCAGTTTTACATGGAAAATAGTGCAAAATTTGTGTATTCCTTTTCCGAGCGGCCAAGATAATACAGAACATTTTAGGGACAGTCTGCCCGTGGGCAAATTTGCAAAAATAATAGAATAGTTCAAAGAAAGTCGGAATCGTTGGAATGCGAGTCGTAAGTGTAGAACGTCTCTTCTGATTTGCTTCAAGTTATCAGCACAAGTGTGGCTACCAGACTGCTCCTTTTAAGAACAATGCATCAGTGTTTAAAGTTTGAAGACGTTTAGAAGAGGCATTTATAAGTTATTGCATTAAATATTTAAACAAAGTTGACAAATTGCCACTTACACAGTCTAATATCAATTCGAATGTTTCCCTTAGTAGGACACACCGGTCACACCAAAAGCAGAGTTTGAAACCGATCACAAGAGCCATTCTTATCATTTAGCAACCGCTACTGACACATATATAGCCAAAACTAAAGCAAAATGCATAAATACCATATGTCTGATGTCTATGAAAACAAGTGTCAAATTATCTCACAGAAACCCAGGAGAAATATAACATATAACAGGTTTCATGTTTCGAGGGATACTTTATAATAATCTTGCACCTGTTATACAACACCGTCAAATTTACTTGTGAATATTGATCTGTGAATACTTTCTGAGGTTACTGAATATTAAAACATTAAGTGTGAAGTGACCTACCATATAAACATTATTTAAACTGTAAATTTCTCTTAATGTGTTTTCGTTCAGTCACTAGGATCAATTTTGTTATATCGCGTGTTCTGAAACCTTTAATTCACAAACACAAAACTTTACTGTGTATATTTTTTTACGCTGCATAATCATGGTTAGAGAAAGGAAAAAAAATTCTGAGGCAGATGTAATAACTAAAATTTTTCGAAGTGTTAGTTAGAATGAGGACATTAAATTATTCACATCTCGAGCATGTAAAACACTAAACAATCACAAATCATCTAACATGCCTCTTCTGCAGCCATGTGTTTATGCAACATGGCAACATGAAGTATTCCTGGTGAGTAAGTAGTACAAAGTGAGATCAGTGCAAATAATTACGGAAAGTGTGTTTAAAATCAGGTCGAGTCTCCACTTAGATTCGGAGCTCCGAAACGACGGAACTTTTCTGAGTTGTGTGTGTTCAATGTGTCAACAAAAGTTATACTGTTTATACCGAGAATTGTGTACCTCTCACTGTGTATCTCTGAATGTACATTAATATCATCTGGCAAACCATACCACGGGCGGGATTTGAACCCGCGGTCAGAGAGTCATTACGATTTCGCGAGTCATATCGTCTGGAACAGTGATGTTAAATGTGGTTGTAACTCTTCATAATTTCACAGTATTTGTAAAGTGATTATGCAAATTCATCGACGTTCGAAACAACCGTATAAAAATTCACTAGTACTTGCTAAGTGTTGATAAAAAAAATCAATGTCTATAAGTGCTTATAAAAAATCAGTGTTAGTAACACATGATACCTCGTCAACTGTCATGGGAAAGTGAATTTCAGCTCAGACTGATGGAATGTGGTGATAATCAGTGTCCAGAACTGGTTTAATTAAAACCCTGGACGCTGGAATCAAAACCTGGAGGGGCCTGCGCACCTGGAGGGAATTCTGGGGAGTCGACGCCCCTAGGCACGGTCCATGACCAGGTCTATCAAAATTGCAGATTTTATATTTAATTTATTTATGCACATACCAAAATCTGGCCATTACAAGTATACAAGAGAATATTAATCCTAGGATATAAATGCATGCTCCTGTGGCAACGAATTTCCAGAATTACTTTCTTATTGATATATATTTTTTTAAGTGAATAATAATCTAAGGCGTATTTTCAAGTAACAATGAAGTACCTGTGTTATGACGGTCCTGTCTGCTGTCATGACCCCGGTACCGGTGTTATGACGGTTTTGTCTGTAGTTACGACCCCAGTACCTGTGTTATGACGGTTTTGTCTGCAGTCATGACTCCAGTACCTGTGTTATGGCGGTCCTGTCTGCAGTCATGACCCCAGTACCTGTGTTATGACGGTTTTGTCTGTAGTCATGTAGTCTTGTCTGCCGTCATTACCCCAGTACTTGTGTTAGGACGGGTCTTGTCTGCAGTCATAACCTAAACTAAGTCCCTCACTCCCTCCGCTCCTCCCTCCCTCCCATCCTCCCTGACTCCCTCCTATCCTCCATCCCTTCTTCCTATCCTCCCTTATTCCCTTCCTTCTTCCTATCCTCCCTTATTCCCTTCCATCCTCTTCAACTCCCTCCCATCCTCCCTAAATCCCTCCCGTCCTCCCTAACTCCCTCCCATCCTCCCTAAATCCCTCCCGTCCTCCCTAACTCCCTCCCATCCTCCCTAACTCCCTCCCATCCACACTTAACTCCCTTTCCCTCCCTCCCTCCCCTCTGGTTAACTACGTTCCTCTCCTTCCTTCCCTCCATCTCCTTCGCTAACTCACTCCCTCCCTCTCTCCTCTCTCTCTCTCTCTCTCTCTCTCTCTCTCTCTGTCTCACCCTCTTTCTCTCCCCCTCTCTTTCTCTTCCTCTCTTTCTCACCCTTTCTCTTTCTCACCCCCTCTTTTTCTCTCCTCTCTTTGTCTCTCTCCCTCTCCTTCGCTCTCTACTAAGAAGCATACAAGTAGGGAACAGGATGAAGTTGAAGCAATCTGTGGGCCAGTATTTTCATTTGATCTACTATTTCGTTGATATCATTATGCTCTACGAACATGTTCCAGACTCGATTCATCCTGAGAATAAATAATCTCAGACGAAGTGATGTTCTGAAGAAGGGTACAGCCAGAGTGAAGTTGCTGCTTGCTGCCCGTCTTGTTTTGTAAGAGCTCACTTCTCGCTGTTCTCGGTGTGGAGCCAAATGTGATACTTTGGTGATATAGGCCTTGTAAATGATAGTATGACCACCTACATATCTCCGGTGTTGAAGGCCTGGCTAAATTGGCAGATTCATTCAGAATGTGTCCAGGCAATAGATGATGCGTCTTGCTCTGTTCTGTACTATGTCAAGCAGTTGCAGATGAGATGAGGGGCAGGCGATCCAATTAAGTGGATCATACTCTAGGTGTGAGCGCACTTGTGCCTCATACAGAATCTTGCAACCCCTACTATCGAGCAGATGCGAGATACGTCCAAATGCTGTAAGATTCTTGGCCGCCTTGTTTGCAAGATTTACATGTGCAGTCATCTGCATATGCATGGGATTCTGGGATGAGATGGAGGAGGTCATTGATGTAGACATTCCATAACAATGACCAAAGCACACTTCCCTGTGGAACATTTGCCCCAGTAGGATGTCTTGCTGACTCTGTCCCATTGATAACTACCATTAGAGATCTACATTGAAGGTAGTCATTGAGGAGACATTGTGTAAGCCTACAGTTTCCAATGTCTACAGTTTTGCCAAGAGTCGCTGCTGTTATTTTCGGTCGAAAGCACCAGCAATATCCAGTGCTACTACACGGCTGAGTTTGGATTCATCCAGTGACTGGTGCAATTTAACAATAGATCAATACAATAGATCAGCGGCAGAGTAACCTTTTCTGAAGCCATTTTAAAGGTCACAGAGAAGTGAGTGGTAGTCGAAAACCAGCCATTAAATGAGACTATTGTCTCAAGGATCTTGCCAGTGATTGACAGGAGTGACACTGGTCTGCAGTTTTTGATTTCTGCTCTGCTCTTCTTTTTGTGAACAGGGACTACATTTGCCTCTTAACAAAGATACGGCCATTTACACTGTGCCAGGCAGTACTGGTAGATGCGGGTTAGAGATGCTGCTAGCTGGTCTGCACATCTACTTAGTAATATTGGGCATGGCTTGTCTGGGCCCACAGCTTTTTCTTGATCCAGCCATTACAGATGATGAAGCACCTCCTCCTGCCTTATTGTCACCACTGACAGCTTTGACACAATTCTTGTAGCTAGCCAAGGAAGGTCCCTTACTGAATCAGGAACTTGCATCTTGGTAGCAAAGTGTTCGGCAAAGAGGCCAGCTTTCTCTTGACTACTAGCAGAGGTGGTCTCATCCTGTCGATTTAGAGGTGGAATAAGTTCATCACTCAGATAACCTTGTCTGTCCTTGACCAGGGACCAACAGGTTTTGGAATGCACTACCTGTCGCCAGGTTTCTTTTTGTGTGAGCCTCCCATTTAGAAATGGCCCACTTTTGAACTTCACCCATATGCCTACAGGCTTGTCTGTGCAGGTTCCTGTTATAGGTAATGGGATGTCTCTTATATCTTCGCCAAGCCTTGTACTTAGCAGTAGCAGCCTTTCTACAAAGAAAGCCGAACCAAGGCTAATCTGTAGGCTTCGTCACATACTGCCGGTGAGGGATGTGTTCTTGTTGTAGATTAAGGATATGTTCAGAGAAGGCATTCACTTGGTTGTCAACATCACCTTGGAGAAGATCATTCCAATACGTGGTGGGTTCAGAGCGAAGGGCTGACCAGTTTCCTCCTTCCCATAGCCAGGTTGTACGTGATGATTTCTCACCTCGTTCTCTTGGGATCTTCAGTATTGTGAAAACACCCTTGTGGTCATACAATCGAATATTGCTGAGGGGTTGGCAAGTGACTCTACCTTCTAACAGATCACTCACTACTGGGTCGAAGGAGGAGCAAGAGATGTGAGTAGGGAAATCAACAAAGTTTCTCGTGTAAAACACTGTAAGAAGGTCATCAGAGAACCTCTGTATAAGATGTTGGTTGAGGTCACCAATGATTATAATATGTTCACATTTGTTTTGAAGCAGAAGGGCGTCCACATTTTCCATTAGGAAGTTGATGGGGTCTGCATGTTGCCACTGAGGTCTATACATTGCACATGCTATTATAGAGGTACTAGTGTATATGCATAACTTAAAGAACATCATTTCCAGTTGAGTAGGGATGTCAATATCATTGAACTTGGCAAGTACGCTTTTAGAGAAGCATAAAGGAATATCTCCTTGTCCTTGTCTCTTCTCATCCATGAGGTGTAGCTAATAATTCAGAAGTGATCAAGGTATACTTAGCTCTGTGAAGACCTGTTTGCGCGCTCTCTACGAATTGAAGCAAGATGCCCGCCATCGAGCAACTTTACCAACAGCTTAAGGAAGAATTGAGGTTGGCGAAGGTGGAGATTCGGCGACTGACCGAGGAAAACAAGAAGATTCGTAGTAGTCCTCCTGTTTTGAGTCCTCAGGTCAAGAAGGGAAACTGGTCAGTGGCTGGACAGCAGGGAACGAAATTGACGATCAAGAAGACGAATGGAAAGGTAGAAACGATGAAGAAGAAAGAGACTGCCGTGGAAACCGTTGTGGAAACATCTAATACATTCTCAGTGCTACCCGACGAATGTGAGTCGACTACTGGGAACATCACGACGAACGACACCAAGGAAGGTAAGAATATTGTTGTTGTTGGGTATAGCCAAGTTAGGTATATGGATAGGGCGTTCTGCTTGAAGGACAGGAGTAGGAGACAGAGAGTTTGCTTTCCTGGGGCTGGGATGGAGGATATTGTTAGCCCTCTGGATGACATCATGAGAGGTAATGGGAGCAATCCTATTATCTGTCTCAGTGCTGGAGGCAACGATGTTGGCAGACGTAGGAGTGAAGACCTGATTAGCAGGTATAGGTCAGCAATAGAAATAATTAGGAGTAAGGGTGGGAACCCTGTCATATGTGGTATTTTGCCAAGGAGAGGAGTTGGAAATGAATGGTTGTCCAGGGAAATTGGTGTCAATTGCTGGCTGGACAAATACTGTAAGGAAAATGCGGTAACATTCATTGACAACTGGGACCTCTTCTATGGCAGAAATGACATGTATGCCAGGGATGGGGTTCACTTATCTAGGTCTGGGGTGGTAGCACTGGCAACTGCAGTGGAGGGAACAGTTAAGACTTTAAACTAGGAATAGTTAGTGGTATGGGTTTTGGCAGGAAAACAGTGAAGTCCCAGTGTAGTAATATTACGAGTTCTAGGGGAACTAGTAATAAGCAGAACGAGGTAGATATTGAAAAGCCAGGGACTTTGGGTGATAAGGACAGTAATAGGTTTAGTAGAAAAACAGAAATGAGCAGGAAGGGTAAAGAGAAAGGAGAGTCTTTCAATGTTTATTATGCTAATAGCCGTAGTGCTAGGAATAAGATGGACGAGTTAAGATTAGTTGCTAGTGCAGGTAACATTGATGTATTTGCCTTAACTGAGACGTGGTTTAATTCAAAAAGTCGGGACATGCCTGCGGAATGTCATATTCAGGGTTTTAAATTGTTCCAAGTAGATAGAAGTATCGGGAAGGGGGGTGGGGTGGCATTGTATGTCCGAGACCGCGTGAACTGTTGCATAAAAACGGGTATTAAGTCTGAAGTAACACATACAGAGTCTGTTTGGATAGAATTTTCAGAGGGGCATGAAAAACTGATTTTTGGAGTGATATACCGTCCCCCAAACTTAGATAGGGACCAAGGGAGACTACTATGGGAGGAAATTGTTAAGGCCACAAGGCACGATAATGTAGTAATTCTAGGAGACTTTAACTTTAGTCATATTGATTAGAATTTCTTGACTGGGAATTTAGAATCATACGACTTCTTAGAAGTAGTTCAGGATTGTTTTTTGATGCAGTTTGTGACAGAACCTACATGGGGGAAATAACCTGCTTGACTTAGTTATGGCAAACAATGAATCCCTTGTTAATAATTTAGAAATTTCAGAGGAACTGGGTGCTAGCGACCACAAATCAATTACATTTAGCATTGAATGGAAGTACGATAGTAGCGATAACTCAGTAACAGTCCCAGATTTTCGCTTAGCAGATTACGATGGGCTTAGAGAACACTTATCATCTGTTGACTGGGGTAACGAAGAGAGCTATCAGTATGACAGTTTTCTGAACACTATACATGCTGCTCAAAGAACGTTTATCCCGTATAAAGAAATTAGATCAAATAGAAATGACCCAAAATGGATGAATAATAGGCTCAAATATCTACTAGGGCATAAGAAAGGAATTTATAGGCGTATCAAAAGAGGTGAGGGTCATCTTATGAATCAGTATATTGACATTAAGAGGGACATTAAAAAGGGGATAAGAAAAGCTAAAAGGGACTATGAAATTAAAGTTGCTAGGGATTCTAAAACTAACCCAAAAAGTTTTTTCCAGGTCTATAGAACAAAAGTTAGAGATAAGATAGGTCCCTTTAAAAATGCCTATGGGTACCTTACTGACAAAGATAATGAAATGTGCTCGATTTTAAATAATTATTTTCTCTCAGTTTTTACACAGGAAGACACTAACAATATTCCAGTAATTAATTTTTAAAGTGGGGTAGAAGAAGATAAATTATGTAACATCACAGTCACTAGTGAAATGGTTGTGAAGCAGATAGACAGACTGAAGCGAAATAAGTCGCCGGGTCCTGATGAGGTTTTTTCAAGGGTTCTTAAGGAATGCAAAATGGAACTCTGTGAACCATTAACTAATATTTTTAATTTATCTCTTCAAACAGATGTAGTGTCTGATATGTGGAAGATGGCTAATATAATTCCTATTTTTAAAACAGGGGACAAGTCGTTACCGTCAAATTACCGCCCAATAAGCCTGACCTCAATTGTAGGCAAATTACTAGAGTCAATTATAGCTGAGATTATAAGAAGCCATCTCGATAAGCATAGCATGATTAATGATACTCAGCATGGATTCACAGGAGGCCGGTCTTGTCTAACTAATTTATTAACTTTCTTCAGTAAAGCTTTTGAGGCTGTTGACCACGATAAAGAATTTGATATTATTTACTTAGATTTTAGTAAGGCTTTTGATAGAGTTCCGCACCATAGACTGTTAAAGAAAGTGGCAGCTCATGGCATTGGGGGAAAGTGCTCTCGTGGATCGAGTCATGGCTCACTGATAGGAAGCAGAGTGTGTCCATAAATGGGGTTAAATCCGAGTGGGGATCTGTAACAAGTGGCGTTCCACAGGGATCAGTCTTGGGCCCGTTGTTGTTTATAATATATATCAATGATCTTGATGAGGGAATTACTAGTGATATGAGCAAATTCGCCGATGACACTAAGATAGGTAGGATAATTGATTCAAACGTAGATGTTATGGAACTTCAGGATAATTAAACAAACTCTATTCTTGGTCAGAAAAGTGGCAGAAGCAGTTCAATGTAGATAAATGCGAGGTTCTGAAGCTTGGGAGTGCCCATAACCCTAGTACTTATAAGTTAAATGATGTAGAACTTAGCCATACAGATTGCGAAAAGGACTTGGGGGTTATGGTGAGCAGCAACCTTAAACCAAGACAGCAATGCCTAAGCGTACGTAACAAGGCAAATAGATTACTGGGATTTATATCAAGAAGTGTAAGCAACAGAAGTCCAGAGGTCATACTGCAGCTTTATACATCATTAGTAAGGCCTCACCTAGATTATGCAGCTCAGTTCTGGTCTCCATATTACAGAATGGACATAAATTCGTTAGAAAACATTCAGCGTAGGATGACTAAATTAATACAAAGCATTAGAAATCTTCCTTATGAAGAAAGATTGAAGACTCTTAAGTTACATTCACTTGTTAGACGAAGAATGAGGGGAGACCTGATCGAAGTGTATAAGTGGAAGATAGGTATTAATAAAGGGGATATTAATAAGGTCTTGAGGATGTCTCTCCAAGAGAGAACCCGCAGTAATGGATTTAAATTAGATAAGTTTAGATTCAGAAAGGACATAGGAAAGTATTGGTTTGGAAATAGGGTAGTAGATGAGTGGAACAGTCTACCTAGTTGGGTTATTGAGGCTGGGACTTTGGGTAGTTTCAAATTTAGGTTGGATAAGTACATGAGTGGGAGGGGTTGGATTTGAGTGGGACTTTCACATCAGAGCTTATTTCTTGGGTGGCATTGAAAATTGGGTTGGGCAAATGTTTTGTTAGTGGGATGAATTGTAAAGGACCTGCCTAGTATGGGCCAACAGGCCTCCTGCAGTGTTCCTCCTTTCTTATGTTCTTATGTAAAAATTTCCAGAGTCCTGTCAGCAAACATGTCGGGACGTCTAGTGTTCACGAAACTGCGTCAGCTCTCCAACATTGGTAGTGAATCCTCTAATGCTGGCCGACAGGATATTGATAGACTAGCTCCTAGCTTGAGTAGTAGATTTCTGTAGATTCATCAGCAGGTATTGGTGGTGATGTGTTGCTAGTGGAGGATGAAGTCTGAGTGGCGTTAACTGTTTTGGTGATGTCTGCTTGCAGTTTTGTGATTGCAGCATTTACTGCAGATACTGCGGTTTTCTTTTGTTGATCTAGGTTTTTCTTGCGTATTTCTCTTTTTGTTGAGCATTTGGTAGCGAGTGTGGTGCTCATTCTTGCAGTTTAAGCATCTTGGTGGAGCTGTGGTGGAACAAGCCTTGAAGTCATGTCTTTCACTGCCGCAGGTCGAGCAGAATTTTTTATCCTTGAGAGGACAATCCTGGGTGGAATGCGAGTAAGAGTAGCAGATGTAACATTGCATGATGTAGTGGAATCTCTCGCCCTCAACGTATTTTGGGTTGATGCGGAAGTAATGGATTGTCATTCCCTCGGCGAGAGCTTGGACAGCCATGTTGACGTCAGTGAAGGTGACCTTTAGCACTGCACTGAAGAAGCGTTGGATATTTTGGTGATGTGGTCCACAGAGACCCAAGAGTTCTGGTCTTCTACAGATGTCTTGATTTCTTCGATAAGCCGGGTTGTGATAAGTTTGTTCAGTCGTTTGAGGAACACCGTTCTCTTGCCCCTCAAAGCTGGAGAAGACATAACTTAAAATCCTTGGTCATGCAGAGTGGTTGTATCGTTAGTGGTGATTAACTTTTCAGCTTCATTGTCGTTTGTACAGATGACAGTGAAAGCCGAGAACGGCAGATGCAGAGGCTAGTTTGGATGAGTCATTTCCTGTCCCACTTCTTGGTTTCATCTTCACACGATATGAAGAATGCATCGTGCACGAGCAGAAGTAAAGGTTCTCCTCCCCAACGAGGATCGCAGGGATTCGATGGGTGTAGCTGCTGGGATGTAGGTCTGTGATCTTGTATAAGGCACAAAAACCGCCTGCTGGGCTGAGTTAGAAGTAGCTGGGTGGGTGGGTGGCGTGTGTGTTCACCAATTCAGAGATCCTGGTTTGTTCCAACAACATATCTCTAAACAGGCGAGGCTGTCTATCAGGTTCCATTTTCTTCCGACACTGGCCCTCCTGATGTCCCTTCTTGTCACAGTAATTGCACCTGGTGTCTCATAGGCAGTTGTCAGTGGTGTGTCCCCTCCGGTAACAGCGAGAGCACTAGGTGCCTGGGAAGGTGAACTCCTATTTCGTGTACCTCTTGTGTTTTGCTACTGATTCAGCAGATGATTTATCCGCACGTTCTGCCGTTGGTGAGCCTGATGATCGTGAACCTGGTGAGCATTTTCCTGGGACTGTGTTGGTGGAAGGTGAGACGGCTGTAGGTGTCTTCCTCCTCCACGCCCTTTACCACGTCTTCGTACAGTTCTGTCGGATATGCCACTGCTGTTCGTTCCGTGGTGCAGCACTTGTTCAGGTGCAATGTTGGTACCCTGATTGTTAACTGCCTTAATCTCTGGTGAAGAAAATCCTGACTCAGTATTGACGGATGGAGCACTGCTGCTAGGTGAACTGTTAGATGATGTACTAGTGTTGGCAGGTGTGCTGGCAGTTGCTGGATCAGTGATGTTATTTGTACTGACAGGTGTTTAAGCAGTGATATCAGGCGAACTGGCAGATGTGCTGCCAGGTGTGGAAGAGTTAAGTTTCAGTGCTTGCTTCGTTGCTGGAAAATGGTTCTGTTGCCTTTATGCTGATCGGAGGAATTGTATCAGAATCTTCAGATCGAGAATTTTGAATTCTGTCTATCTGTGGAACCCTAGTGCTGACAGAATTCCGACAGTTATTTACTGTTGAGTTGACCTCAGTGTGGGACTTCCAGTTCTTGTTACTTAGCTGAGCAGCTTATTTCACTTGATGTAGGTCTGTACTGGCCTTCTGCAATAGCTTGGAGGGTATCTAATGATTTGTGGAGCAGTTGCTGCTACGATGATTATCGTAGCAGCAACTTTACAACACAGCTTATAAGAGCAGTCTTGATTATTGCAGCGGAGTTCTTGAGGTACCTCTGAACCTTCCTCATGTGCCTCCAGGCTCTTTTCATCATATATCACATGATGTTCGATACCTTTCAAACTCCTGAGATTTTTTTCCTGACCACAACAAAATTATGCTTCTTGAACGCAATATACGTGACAGTAGCTGGAACATGTGATTTTTCTCTTGTAGTGTAACCACAGATACTACTGTAGCCATCGGGACAAAAGCCAGGTAGTGAAGAAATTCTTGCAATACTGCGATGTGAAGTCGTCACAGATGAAAGTTTGCAAGATTACGTTCTCCCTCTCTCCCTCCCTCTTTCTAAATTCGTTCTGAATATAATATTTAACAATTGAATAATTACATTACCAGTTATTGTAGCTATGAGGAGGAAGGCCATAATGTATGATATCTACTGTGTGTAATGTCAGCGAACATTGCAACTTCTTCATTCATGGAGGAGCACTGTATGAGGCCCACTGGTCCACGCTAGGCAGCACCCTATAAATCTCTTCCAACCCATTTCTAAAACTACTTAAGAATTAACTTTAGTGCAGTTTAATGAAAATGATATTTGAAATGTGATCCCCGCTGAGTAACCTTCTGTGTGGCACGTGGGTTCGAAAATTGAGCAGTCAGCTTCAATTTGAGTTTAAATAAAGTTTAAGGCCTAGTATAGGTTTATGCAGTAGTTTAAAGAAAACACATCAGTACTAAGACTTTCCTAGGACTTTGTCCAAGCTGAGGGGTGCCCCTCAGGGATGTATCCTTAGTACCACTCTTTTTCTCCTTGCAATAAATGATCTGGCATCTTTTCTCCCATATGTTATTTGTTCATCACTCTATGGTGATGACTTCTCTATAGCTTGTGCAGGCGCTGATGTCGCCTAGTATCAGCCTCTCTCCTGAATGCTGTCAATCGTGTTTCCCATTGGGCCACTACTCAGCTTCATTGTCGTTTGTACAGATGACAGTGAAAGCCGAGAATGGCAGATACAGGTGCTAGTTTGGATGAGTCATTTACTGTCCCACGTTCTGTCATCTCTGACATTCCATTGTACCTTTATGGCTCAGGTATTCTTGAACGTGATAAGGTCAAATTTCTCGGCCTTCTGTTTGATCGCCGGTTGTCCTGGAAACCTCACATTACCTCCCTGAAAGCAACTTGGCATAGCCGGATGAGCCTCCTTGAAACCTTCGCTCATCTTTCATGGCAGCGGATTGTCAGACTCTCCTTCGACTGCATTCAGCGGCCTCTCCTGCCAGTCTTTATGGACATAATCCCATCCATCATCAGGGATTATGTTTATGTCTAGGTGCTTCTCGCTCCTCACCTGTAGGAAGCCTATATATAGAGGCGATTGTTCCATCCTTGAACGATAGCCGCGATGTTCATTGCCTCCGTTAGTGTGTCCGCTCTCATGGCTCTTCTGCATACAGGATAGTAACGGATGTTAGAAGTTCATAATTTGTTCGCCGCCACTGTTTACAATGTCCCTTTTCTCTTCATCTTCACTCGCTCTTGTCTTCTCATTTGCCCCCTTTGTATTTTCATCTAGCATCTAAATTTTTCCCTTCCCCTTTGGGAGATTCCGACGGTTCGTGTCTGTTCTTCCTCACTACCTGGCGCAGAAGCCCAAATTCCTACAGTTGCTTCTCGCTCTCATTTTCTTAAACATTTACGGCCTCATTCTCATGCTGTCGCAGTGTACAATGATGGTTCTAAATTGTCTTACGGCATATGGTTTGCAACATTGTTCCCGTACAAAGCTGTGTGAGGTCATATATTAGACTCGGCTAGCATTTTATAGCTGAATTGTATTTAATTCTCATTGCAATTATCCGCATTGCATCTATGCCTACCTCAATGTTTGTAGTCTCAGACTCCTTTTAGTACTTGCAAACTATTAAAAAAATTAATTCGCCTTTTCCTCTGGTTCTTCGTATACAACTTTTGGTTGCTCCGCATTTCTAGCAAAAAACAAAGAAATTGTTTTCTGTTGGCTCCCTGGTCATGTTGACGTTCAGGGCAACGAGCAGGCAAACTGCAGCGCGGTCAGCGTACATGACCTTCCAGTTTCATATAGAGGTATTCCATTCTCAGATTATTTTGCTGTAATCTCTTACCACCTTCGCAATCGTTGGCAACAATGTTGGTCTGATACGACTCATAACAAACTGCATTCTGTCAAACCAAGTTTAGGTTTCTGGTTTCTTGTTATTGATGCCAAGGTTGGGAGACTATGCTCTCTCATCTTCGCATCGGGCACACCCATCTTACTCACGGGTATCTCACAGAGAGGTGTCCTGTTCCACTCTATGAGAATTGTCTGGTTCTAATTTTGGTTTGCCATTTTCTATTGGACTGTTCTCTCTTTCAACGAGCACGCAGAATTTTCCTCCGACGTCGTCGCCTCTCTAACACCTTTATTTTAACTTCCCTCCTCGCTGACAGCCCCACCTTTGACACAGACTCCCTATATGACTTTATGGCAGCAACCGATTTATTACACAAATTTTGATAATACTTCCTTTAGCACTCCTCACAGTCCTTTCTCTCCACCCCTGGTTATTATTTGTTCCAGCCACACCTCATGCTCTGCAGCACTGTATGACCCACCTGGGTTTAGTGCTTCTTCATTATAATTATAATCAACACTGAAAGTTTACACCTGACAAGAAGAGGCATTTTCAAATAATGGCAGAGAATCCAACAAAATGGCTTATTCAGCCTAAACCAATGACACGATCCATACATGTCATTCGATGCATTACTCACTGCAGATTGATGCAATTCTCATTTGTTATAATTTGATCAGCTAAAAGCCCTAAAACTGTACGGTATATATATAACAACCGTGGAATGGTAGCAAGGGGAAGATAACTCCATTTCCTCTGATCAAGGACCACTCACTAGCACTAAGAAGAAAATAGTGCTATAGTATTTCGAGGTTAAAATTGTAAAATGTCTTTTCGGAGGAGATTTTCTCCACTAGTCATAATAAAATTTGGGAGTGGCCTATGTAGCATTGTGTACACGGCTCCCACACCTGCCAATTGTCCCATAAATCTTGTCTAAGATACATTACACAAGCACTGAAATTTTGTGTCGATAGAATAATGAGTTCTTGAGTAATCCACTAAAATTTGTTAAATCAGACAAAAATGTTGTTAACAAGTTACGAGAAATAGAGAGGTCTTCGTCGTTAAACTTAAAATACCCATACATCCGCATGTTTTTTCTTTTCACATTTACTTTCTATATATGATTTTCTAAACTTCTGTAAGAAGATAATTATTCAGATTTTAAAAAAAACACACTTTCATAAACTTGCCAAAAAACTGGCACCAGCACAACTCAACATTTATACAAAAATGCTTAAGAAACACCACCATGTAAAGTTAGAAGCTGATAAATAGAAGTATTCACTAGTTTCTCAGCTCAAAATGATTGACAAGCTGCATTATTATAAAGTTCATCAATGGTGAATGTTTGAAGCCGATCAGGAAAGGTATTAGTCAGTAATTCATCTCTTTCAAACACTTTCAAGTTTCTTTTAAATATTTCATTAAGATTTGTAATTTGCACGTATTCGGATTAAACTTGAAGGTTAACATCTTATTATTGAATGCATTATCAGTAATATTTGAATGCATTATCAGTAATATTTGAATTAATGTTACTATTTAATAATCAAAACTGGCAAATTTGGGATTCATGTCAGCCAATGGGAGTGTGAAACTATTATTCAGGAAACCATACCAGTGGTGAAAATTTTAACCCGATTAGATGATTCATTCACCAGTTATGGTATGGAATCCATGTTCCAATCTCTTTTTTTTTTTAACTGTTTTACTCTATCAGTCTTGCCTGCAGACAAAACGAAACTTAATATGTATTACAGTGACCTTAAGATGCATCAGATATAAAACTTTAAACCCTTTCAGAAGAGGTCAACTGAAATATATTTGACGTGATTTAAGGGAATATAATGTTCGCACTATTGTACACACTAAATCGTCACAACTACACACTTTAATTTGATTAATTTTTGAATGCTTGAATATACACCACTCAGGACTTTGGATTTAATCTAATTCATTCCAGGATGTTGGGATACGTTCCTCTTTAAAGAGGGAGGGAGGGGTTGGCTCCATTTCTTGGTAATGAGGCTATTGGTCTGAGGAATTGGACCTTTTGGTCCAATTCCGAACCTAATTCCCCTCCAATCCTTCCTTCCCTATCCCATCCTCCCCATGCCCCTTCTTCCCTTTCCTCCTCTCCCCATATCTCCCGTATCTCCTTCCTGTTTTCAGCCTTTGGGATTCTCCCCACAGGCACTCTAGTTAGTAGGTAGGGGAAATGGTACTTTGGTCCAACCTATTCCGTTGAGGTCCCGTTCCCAAATTGGGTGTCTTTCAGGTGACGGGTGTATTTCTAAAGGCTGCCTTTCGGATTCCGGGGGATGGTGGCCGAAAGAGGTATGCTTTGTGGTGGGTATTCGGCTGCCCTCTCTTTTGTCCACCGAGGGGATTCGGTAGATGTGAGGATGCTATCCTGGATTGCTGGTTTACTGGCATGAAGGGTAGGGTATGGCATGGGTTTCATGCTATATCTGCACTACTAGCGGTGCTGGGGTCCTCTTACGGCTCTTTCATTCCTCCTTGGAGCTATCCCTACACGTTCCCCATGGAGTCCCAAATCCATGAAGTAATTCCTCCGGGCTCCTTTTGGCTACCGCACCCTGTTCCGACCCTACCTCGTTATTTGACCACTCATTGGAGATTTCTAATGTCTCTGTACCTTCTGCTGGTGCTGTTTCATCACCCGCTCCAGGTACTGAGGCTCCGCCTGACTACTTTGATATATCCGACCTCCGACCGGAAGCCATGCTTCCGGCTTCTCCCTTCACGGTGTGACGATTTTCAGATCGCCACTCGTCACACGTCGGACCACCTCTGGTCCCACACCTATACTTCGCTTACTTCTCATTCTACCCACAAAAGATCGGCACGACACTCACTACCCTTACACGCTGTGTTTCAAAATAAACAATGGACGAAAATTTTTACTCTGTAACCGACTTCTACTATCTTTCTGATCATAATATCAGCAAGGCGATCCTACGCCATTTTGGTAGAGATATATCCCTTCATGCTTTCAAGAGCAGTGCGAGCATCGTCACAGTACAGAATACTAGCTAAGCTCGCGATCTTTCTCTCCTTACAACCATCGATGCTGTTCCTGTAACAATTGAAAAACATAATTCTTTCAGTTCTCAATTCTTGTAGTGGTACTGTGATTCTACCTCATACCATTGTTCAACGTAATTTCCAGACATGTGGTGATGACATTCTGGAACAGCTTGAGTTCCATGAACTCCCAATTCTCAAAGTTGACACTTACGTCCTATCTGCCTGCAGGTGGAGACGCTACCCTCAATGTACCTCGCTTAACTTTTGACTGCCGTGAGCTTCCATCCTCGGTTTATATCGCGGGACACCGTTTACAATTTCGAAAGGTGATCCCTATACCACAATAGAGTAGAAATTGCTGGCGTTTGGGTCATCAAGCGAAATATTGCAGATCCATAGCCGAATGCCCAGTCTATGGTGCCGACGACCATACCAGTACATCTTGTGGTCTACCTTCCTCTTGCCTTAATAATTGTAATGAAACTCACTCATCTTATTCTCATCGTTGTTAAGTTTACTTAAATGAGCGAGAAATCCGATATATTAAAGAGAAGGCTTTCCTTATGGCATGGCAGTCTCTCATCTATGCCTCCAGGGGAGACTTCCCCCGTATTTCTTATTCTCTAGTTACTAAATGGCCCCCAACCTCTGGGGTCCAAACTTCCACAGCATTCCCTCTGGTCACACCTTCCACAGTCATCCCGGTCTCTAATTCTTTCGAGGTCCTAGATTCAGAGGTCCCTACCTCGTCACCTCATTCTCTTCTCATCTCTTCATCTTCTAGCTCACAAGTTTCTATGTCTACAAGACCTCGTACAACAACTCCTTCCCATTGCTCCTCTACTTCTCCGAAGTCCAAAAAATTCCCATTGTTTAAATCTCCTTTAACCCCCCCCCCTTCTCTTAATCTACCTGGACATTTTTCCTTTCCAATCTCTGTACCTGGTTCTTTACTTTTTACTAGCTCTGCTACGTGTGGAGGTTCATCCTCCTCGTACACTACCTTCCTCTCCTGTCCCCTCCCAAGCTTCTTCTCAAGTTACATATAGCCTCTCGCCTCCCCCTTCTTTGGTAAACTCCGTCGTCGTCCCGATCTTTACTCACTCTCCTCCTTCTATCTCCACACATACAACGTCCTTGTCCTCTGAAACACTTGAAGCTATCTCCGAATATATTGAGGAGATTAAACCTTAGATGAACACCAATCTACATCCTGTCGCTTCTCTTCGCTCTTTTCCATCTGCACAACTTCTTTCTTCGCAGCATTCCAACCCTTCACTGCTAGTTTGTTTTCTGCTGCCTCCACATGTGGACTTTTCTAACCCTTCTGGTCCATAGATACCTCTTCTTCAAATTTCTTGTATCCTTCTCTTCGTAAATCATGGCTTATTTACAGTGGAATATTCGAGGCTTCAAGTGTTGCTCTCCCAGGTTTCCCCTGTTTATCTTTGTTTCAAGAACCCTATTACTAACACAGGTAATGAGTGGCATGCGAGACCTGGTTGTAATGGGAATTGGAGCAAACAAACTCAGAAGTAGATTATAATGTATATTTTGCCTTTACCCACTAAATACAGATATGTACACTATGTTCAATATGTACAGATAGAATAATGATAAGTGTACACTACGGTGACAGATCGCAAAGCAGAAGCCAGAGAGAATGCACCATACTCAACCAGCAGGTAGGCAATTCTGCTAATGCTTACTGCACGTGAACCACGTTGCTGCAGCTTTGGCGGGCTTGCCTGTGTTGGTCAATGAAGCAAGGTACTGGTTTAACGTCAGGTACGCTATTGATCGCTTAACCCTTAGTACCCGGTTCGCTGGTTGGGAGGCAGCTTATATGGGAGTGTCATATGCCAAATAAATTGCAACATACTCTTTGCGTGACACAAACCCAAATTATGCTCCACTGTCATCCATCCCATCTCGGACTATGTTTTATTGTATTCATCGGATCCTTTTCCCGATGAAACCTTTAATGAAAGCGCAATTCATATATGCACCAGTATACCAAACCATCAGCTCTTTGTTAATACTTTGCTGCATTACACTGCAGTACGCATCTACTTGAATATGTGGTATACAATCTGTTCTTTATATCTCTCTCTCTCTCCACAGGCATTATCTATCCTAGATGTTTCATTTTTGGTTTCTTCCCTGTTTCCACCCCTTCTGTTACTCGACGATTTTAATGCTCACCATTTCCTCTGGGGGGATGGGGAGTCTCACTATGACTCTCGTGGCATTCAGTTAGAGGCTTTTCTCACTTTTCTTCCCCTCCTTGTTTTAAATACGGGTACTCCCACCCGTTTTGAGCCTCGTACTCTATCTCTCTCTTCCATCAATATCTCGGTTTGCTCTTCATCAACTGCACTAGACTTTACCTAGTCTGTTCTCCCGGACTTGCATGACAGCGATCATTTTCCAGTTCTCCTTACTTTTCATTCGTATTCACCACCTCCTCGCAGCCCACGCTTGCAATTTGACCGAGTGAATTGGGACCTTTTCTCGCATCAGACTGATTTTAGTGAGGATCCATCTTCGTTCTCCATTGAAGAGCTGTTACACCTATTCTTGACTTCAGTTTTAACCGCGGCTTCACATTCTATACTCCAAACCTCGGACAGACATTCTCAGAAGTGTGTGTCTTGGTCTCCTGCTTGTGCTCGTGCGGTATATCAAAATGGTATACAATACCCACAGGTTGGTAGGTAAGACACATGGGCAACAGTTAGGCAACTTTATTCCGAAACGTTACGCCTATACAGTAGGCTTCTTCAGTCGAGTACAGAAAGTAGGCAGGAGCAGCAGAGATGTGAAGATGATGTAATCAGTCCATCACCCTTGGAATCGTAGAATTGAGGTTGTCAGTCTCCCATCCTGGAGAAGAGTTCTGTTCAATAGTCTGAAACTGTCTGAGGAAACAATAAGAAAATTTGATTCACCTCATCACCTGTTTCTTTGTATACAACTTTGGTAATGCTGTATCTCTGTGAGGCACAAAGATGTCGTTTTTGTTGGGTCCCCAGTCATGTTGACGTACATGACAATGAACAGGCAGACACTGCTGCACAGTCAGCAGTACATGACCTTTCAGACTATTTTGTAGTAATTTCTAACCACCTTCGCAGCCGTTGGCGGCAACGTTGGTCTGATCTGATAAATTACTTTCTGTTAAACTCTCCTTGCTGACGGACTCACATTTGACTAGGACTCTCTAGTTGACTTATCTACAGCAACTGATTTACTGCACAATCTTTGATGATCCTACCTCTAGCCCTCCTCACAGCCCTTTCTACCTCTTCCTCTTGCTACCCTCTACCCCCTGCACTGTCCACTGCCCAGCTGAGCTATATGACCCTTGATGGTTTAGAGCTTCTTATTGATGATAATATTAATAATAACGGGAATACGTTCAACAAATTTGGTAACAGGTCACATGAACAAGCTAACTGTTCCAAGAATTTTTCCTTCTTAACATACACAAGTATTGAAAATTTGAAGACGATTGGATGAATCGTTCTCGAGGTATTAGCAAAATGATATAAAAAATATTTGAATGGACAGAAAAATAAAAAAATGGGGCAATTTATAGGTAAGGTAAGATTTGTTTAGATTTTAATCCAGAGGGTTAGTCATCCAGAATAACCAAAAAAAGCGTCAGTGCGTCACTGAGGACTGTCTGTCTTATTTCCATTAGGGCCTTTCAATCCTGACCCCTTCCCCCCAGGACGCGACCCACACTAGCTGACTAATATCCAGGTACCTTCTTACTGCTAGGTGAACAGGCACAGGTGTAAGGAAATATACCCAACGTTTTTTCCTTCTTGAATACCTCATTATTTTGCACTATGTGTAGCTAAGACATTTCATCTCTCCAGCTCCGTAGGTGATGACAGTCGTCTCACTCTAGCTGTAATTCAAAATGCGAAATGAGGAAAATTCATAAAAAAAAATCAGTATATGAGAGACGAAAATATAAAGTTTTAGGAGACCAGTGGAGGGACTAGTGAAAATTTTGTCTACCTCTTGAAGCACGAGTTGGGGATACCAAAACAACAAGAAAAAATCATATAACTAAGGTTCAGCAATATTCAGATTTTGCGCCTAACCCAAAAATGGTAAAAATCTGCACAAATTATCCCTGGCCTGAGCTGTGTTGGTGTCAGCTAGCAAGAGAACTTCATTAATTCACGAAATTTTGTTTTTACTCTCAAAAATTTAATCATGGAATTTTTTTTCTCAATTTCATCGCTGTCACTTCATGCATTTTTTTAATTGCATTGTCCATTCTAATATTAGGTCATTCTCATGCGTACACACACACAGACACACCACACGCAAGCAAGCAAGCACGCACACACACACACACACACACACACACACACACACACACACACACACACACACACACACACACTGGAAAAGGGAGGGAGGGGAGATCACAAGAAACGACCGATAAGTATGTAAAGAACTCAACATGAGATTTAATCAAGTATTTTCAGTGGAGACAGAAAGGTCTCCAGAAAGCAGGAATGATGGGATACACTAACAAGTGCTGGACACAGTACACACAACCGAGGAGGGGGTGAAGAGGCTGCTGAGTGAACTAGATACCTCAAAGGAGGTGCAACCAAACATCTCTAATGAAGGAGTGGAGGCGCTGTGTGTGCCACTAACAATAATCTTCAAAATATTTATCTAAACAGAGCGACTATCTGAGGTGTGGAAGACAGCAAATGTAATCCCAGTTTTTAAGAAAGGAGAAAAACACGCAGCATTAAACCGCAGACCTGTGTCCCTGACATGTGTATTACGCAAAGTCACGGAGAAAATTATCAGAAGAGGAGTTGTGGAGTACCTACAAAGGAATGAGCTAATACACGACAACCAGCAGGGTTTCAGGGAAGGTAAATCCTGTGTTAGAGACCTACCAGAGTCTTACGATAAGGTGACGGAAATAAGACATTAGAGAGAGAGGTGGATGGCTAGACTGCAATTTCCTTGCAAGGCTTTCGACACATTTCCACACAAGAGATTAGTGCAAAAACTAGAGAATCAGGTAGGTACTACAGTGGACCAGAAAATACCAGACAGCAAAGCACCAACTAGTCATGGTACGTTACGAGGTATCAGTGGGCGTCTGTGACGAGCGGTATTCCACAGGAGTCCAAGGATCGGTGCTGTTTCTGGTATATGTGGATGACATGACGGAAGGGATAGATTCAGAAGTGTCTATTTTTGGAGACGCTGTGAAGCTAATGAGGAGAATTGAACTGGACTAAGATCAGGCAGAACTACAAAGAGATCTGGAGAGGCTGCAAACCTAGTCCAGGAAATGGGTCCTGGAGTTTAACCCCTCCAAGTGCAAAGACATGATGATTGGGGAAGGGCAAAGAAGACAGCAGAGTACAGGTGGGGGGCAGGGGGAGGGGGCAAAGACTGCAAACTTCAATTAAAAAAAAAGGATCATGGGGTGAGTATAATATCGACCACATGTCCTAAGGCTCACATCAAGGAAATAACTGCTGCGGAATATGGGCGTCTAGCAGACCTAAGAATAGCGTTACAACACCTCAGTAAGGAATCGTTCAAGATTTAGTACACCGTACACGTCATGGCGTGTATTGAAGTATGCAGTTCTAGCTTGGTACCCACACCTGGCCAAGCACGTCAAGTAATTAGAGAAAGTGCAAAGGTCTGCAAAAAGACTAGTCCCGGATCTAAGGGGTATGTCCTACGAGGAAAGGTTAAGGGAAATCGACCTGACGACACTGGAGGGGGAGGCGTGACAACATATAAAATACTGAGAGGAATTGACAAGGTGGATAGGTACAAGATGTTTCAGAGATGGGACAAAGCAACAGGGGTGTCATAATTAGAAGTTGAAGAATCAGTATTTCTTCAGTCTTAGAGTTGCCAGGAAGTGGAACAGTCTGGAGAGTGACGTAGTGGAGGCAGTATCCATACATAGCTTTAAGAAGAGGTATGATAAAGCTCATGGAGCAGGGAAAGAGTGGACCTAGTAGTAACCAGTCAAGAGGAGGGGCCAGGATCTATAACTCGACCCTTTCAACCACAATTAAATGAGTGCAACTGAGTACACACACACACACACACACACACACACACACACAGAACTACAAAGGGATCTGGACAGGCTGCAGACCTGGTCCAGCAATTGGCTCCTGGAGTTCAATCCCACCAAGTGCAAAGTCATGAAGATTGGGGAAGGGCAAAGAAGGCCGCAGACGGAGTACAGTCTAGGGGGTCAGAGACTACAAACCTCACTCAAGGAAAAAGATCTTGGGGTGAGTATAACACCAGGCACATCTCCTGAAGCGCACATCAACCAAATAACTGCTGCAGCATATGGGCGCCTAGCAAACCTCAGAACAGCATTCCGACATCTTAATAAGGAATCATTCAGGACCCTGTACACCGTGTACGTTAGGCCCATATTGGAGTATGCGGCACCAGTTTGGAACCCACACCTAGCCAAGCACGTGAAGAAACTAGAGAAAGTGCAAAGGTTTGCAACAAGACTAGTCCCAGAGCTAAGAGGTATGTCCTACGAGGAGAGGTTAAGGGAAATCAACCTGACGACACTGGAGGACAGGAGAGATAGGGGGGACATGATAACGACATACAAAATACTGAGAGGAATTGACAAGGTGGACAAAGACAGGATGTTCCAGAGATTGGACACAGTAACAAGGGGACACAGTTGGAAGCTGAAGACACAGATGAATCACAGGGATGTTAGGAAGTATTTCTTCAGCCACAGAGTAGTCAGTAAGTGGAATAGTTTGGGAAGCGATGTAGTGGAGGCAGGATCCATACATAGCTTTAAGCAGAGGTATGATAAAGCTCACGGCTCAGGGAGAGTGACCTAGTAGCGATCAGTGAAGAGGCGGGGCCAGGAGCTCGGACTCGACCCCTGCAACTCAACTAGGTGAGTACAACTAGGTGAGTACACACACACACACACACACACACACACAAAACTGTAACAATTTCAAACCGCTCTTGCCAATGCACATCAACCACTAGTGTAGGAAAAGATATTTGTTATGGCCACTCACACTACAGTTGCTATGGAAAAGAATATGAATTTCTGGGGCGCCCAAGTATTACAACCCAGGAGTCCCAAAGGCCTGTTATCCTGGGTGTTAAGGGAGCAAAATAAACACAGCAGAAAAACTTTTGACTTATATTATCCTTCACCAATTTAGAACAGAAGTGTGTACACTATATACACTATGTACAACAATAGGTATTAGTGCACTCCACGGTAAGCAAGGCAGAATAGAAGCCACTAGAGAGCAGACCGTGCTTCAACCAGCTCTAGAATGGGAATGACAAGGACAGACGGGTGAGTGGCACCCACATCACCTCTGCGATTGCCAAAACCATCTTCTCACTGGCTGGAACCTGGGTACTGATTGAACGACGGGGCCCCATCGTCAACCCTTAGCCCCTAGTTCGCTGGTTGGGGGAGATAGCCTGTCAATGAGGGTGTGTACATGCGTCGAATAAAGGTTACGTACTCTTTGCATGCCACACCAAGCAAGTGTGCCTTAAAACACAGTCCAACGAGGAAACATAGAAGGTATCTAAGAGGTCACAGACAAACACAACACTAAATGCTAGATATCAGGAAAGTGTTCTAAGTAAAAATGAAAGAGACAGCCAAGCCAATAAACCTTGTGCATGTGTTAAGCTGTAATAAATAACACGTATAACATGTTTTAATCAAATGGCCACTGTGTGTGCCCTTATATCGTGTCTCCGACAACTTTATCATTCCCGTTATGTTCTTGGGATTTTCCATCACTCAGGTGTGACTACCGAGGTCCTTACATCTGCCACAACTGACTCACTCACTTTATCAGTTACATGTCTTAGAAGATACAAAATTATAGTTTTAATTTCAAGCAAATTCCCATTTAATCCACTCACAGTCTCAAGTTAATGTTAGGCTAAATTTGAAATTATTATATTATAGAGCAATTAAGACTATATAAGCTACATATTGTCGGACACAATGGTAGTTATGTGCGATGCCATCTCAGAAAAAGAATTTGCTCTAGTAGACAAAAATTGAGACTAAATTGAACACTGGATAGATTGCCTCTTTGTTCGTTAAATAATTCATGGAAAGAAAACGATGGCTATGAGCCACAGAGCCGGAAACAACATGGGCAACATGGCTCACAATTGATCGCTCAACCATATACAACACATTACAATACCTTTTCTCAACCTACCTTATGAATAGTCTAATGCAAGATTGTTCAAAACCATCACAACGGAACAAGTTTCTGTGTTTGGGCAGGTGACAACAATCATAAGTGGGCAGACAAACGTCCTGTTGGTCGTGCTGAATTGCAACATTTATGGCAGTCACGAGCATTTGTGAAGATACCACGTTTAAGGTTGTGAACAATGACCTCGGTTAAGAATGAACTAAACTTGCTCAAGCCGCGGATATTGTTATTTGTATGTGTGTGACGTCCTTTAGTTGTGGCCCTTCTTCCAAGGTGGTTTAGCTCCCTAACGAGACACGATGACCTTGCCCCATCAATTAAATTCACAGTTGAGAAGGAAGTTTGATGATCAACTCCCGTCCCATGTTGTCTTGATCAACCGAGTCAACAGTAATTTAAACTTCGCAGTATATGGAAAGGCAATCAGTGTATGTTCCTTATCCATTATTATTCTTATCGTGAAGCAAGAGCAAAAGAAGGAACGAGTTTCTCAGTGTTTTTGAGAGTTTTGTGAATTTGTAGCCTAGAGAATTTGGATGAGGAAATTGCGAAAATCTGTGATACTGCGCTATAAAACCCTAATGATTTGTGGAAAAGGCCTCGATAGCAGTGAGAAAGACGTACTATAGGGATTAACTTGAGACAGCCCCACCAAGGAAGAATTTGTTGGTACTTCCTTATATTGACAATCTTGTGGATTTTGCCTAATGCAATTAAAAGATTTAATATATATGTAGTTTTTATGAATTCAGGTACAGTTAAGTATATACTAATCAAGAATTCACCAACAAACTCATTAGTAGAATACAAGATGCTATGCAGCGGTTTCAATTTGTTTTAGGTCGGGTAAGAGAGAACTGCCTAAAATCCAGGTTAGCACAACACCAGTACTCGATCACGTAAGAGTACTGGTGTTGTGCTAATTAAAAACATAAGAGTTTTTGCTAATTAATCACGTAAGAGTTTGTAATAACTATGCTACATGGTTTGATGACCAAATTATAGTTTCAGCACCTACACCGTCAGTGGCAGTTAAAAGAAACATTATAGAGTCGCCGATCATTAAACATGAATGCATTACCCTATAATAATAATAGCCCATGCTTGTACTAGCTCGATACATTTTTAACTTTCTCCAGTGTCTATAACCTTAAACCATGTATTTTCACAAATGCTCCAGAATACCATAACTGTCGGAAATCAGCACTATCAACAGGACGTTTGCCCACCCACACACGATCGTTGTTACCTGCCCATACAAAAAAACTGTCTGCCAGGTAGGGAGCAGGTATTTCCATGGAGTGTGTGAGGCTCCATGATCGATCGAGAGCCATGTTTCACTAATACCAGCTCCCTGACTACTAGCCATCGTTTTCTTTCAACGTTGTGAGTTATTCAGCATTGTGGCAAGTGCATTTAAGGTAGGTTTAACAAATATAACACTACAGACAAAGAGGCACTCTGTCCTGGATAAATAAATTAAAATGTACAAGCATCACATTTTCAGTTTAGTCTACCCTCATTTTTGTACATAGATTCTTGTCTGGTGATGGGGTCGCATGCACTATAATATTATTCATTGATTCATTGCTTATGTGGTTTCATTTGCCCTGCTATAATACGCATGTTATCAGTGTCCTTTTATTGCTATAATTCGAAAATTTCTAAACCGTTTTGACTGACCTTTCAGCAGATGTACCAAGCATTCATTTGTCACCTGGAGCTGATTAAATAGGAATTTACTGAGTTACTTGTATTGTGAGAACCAGTGTGTGTGTGTGTGTGTGTGTGTGTGTGTGTGTGTGTGTGTGTGTGTGTGTGTGTGTGTGTGTGTGTATTCACCTATTTGTACTCACCTATTTGTGGTTGCAGGGGTCGAGTCTTAGCTCCTGGCCCCGCCTCTTCACCGGTTGCTACTGGATCCTCTCTCTCCCCGCTCCATGAGCTTTATCATACCTCGTCTTAAAACTAGGTATGGTTCCTGCCTCCACTACATCACTTTCTAGGCTATTCCACTGCCTGACAACTCTATGACTGAAGAAATACTTCCTAATATTTCTCTGATTCATCTGTGTCTTCAACTTCCAATTGTGACCTCTTGTTTCTGTGTCCCCTCCCTGCAACATATTGTTCGTTAATGTGTGTGTGTGTGTGTGTGTGTGTGTGTGTGTGTGTGTGTGTGTGTGTGCGCGCGCGCTTACTTATAGGTACTCGCCTACATATGGTTGCAGGGGTCGCGTTTTATCTCTTAGCCCCTCCAGTTTGCTGGTCGCAGCTAGGTTCAGTGCTTGTTTCGAGAGCCATATCTTACCTCTTCTTAATATTATGAATGGATTCTGCCTAAACGATTAATTTCTCCTAGTCATTCCACTTCCTGACTGTTCTAAGGCTGAAGAAATGCTCCCTAAATTCCCTGTGACTTGCAAGTGCTTTCAGCTTCAAACTGTGACTTTTTTTTTTTACCGTTTCAAACACACTGTCCCTATGCATCTTGTCAATTCCTCTCACTAATTAGTATGATAGCATATCCCTAGTCTTATTGTCCTCCATTGTCATTAGACTGAATTCCCTTAACCTCTCCGTATACGACATAACCCTTAGCTCCAAGACAAGTCTCTTCGCAAACTTCTTCACTTTCCAGACATGCTCGACCAGGTGTGGCTTCCATACTGGTGCTGCATACTTCAATATGGGCATCATGTAAACTGAGAGGTGCCGTGAATAACTTATTAGATGTCTAAAAGCTATTCTTATTTTCCAGATGCTTATTTGCTGTAGCAGTTTTATGCTTGATGTGTGCCTCAGGTGATATCCTTGGTACAATACTCACCCGAAGGACTTCCTTGACCGAGGTTTGCAGTCATTGCTCTCCCAGCCAGCACTCCGTCTGTGGTTGTCTTTGCCTTGCCCTAAACTTCATAACCTTGCACTTACTGGGGTTAAACTCCAGAGGCTCCTTGTCAGACCAGGCCTGCAGACTCTCCTGATCCAGTTGTAGCTTTTTCTGGTCATGCCTATATTCTCTCCATTAGTTTCACATCTGCAAACAAGGACACCTGTGACTATCCCTTCCATCATGTTATTTCCAAATTCCTTTTCTCAGATTTTCTGTCTGTGATGAGCAGTTCCTTTGCTGTTTCACTTATCTCCTGCGACTCCGGTTTCCAGAGAATATTGACCCAAATGTCTTTTTTTTTTTTTTGCTACTTTCTCTCTACCTTTATCCCATCTTCTTATCCCTTTCCTTTGTCAGCTCCAGTTCCTTCTTCATCTCATTCAGATCCCCTTCCAGGCTTTGTACCTTTACTTCAGCAGTCACAGCCCGGCCCTCTGCAGATGCCTTCTCTAATGTCTTAACCGTCTTGGAAAAATAAATCAACTTTATTTCCAACTCTTGTTCCATTCTGCACCTAAGCCCTGCTACTATCAGTTCCCTCTCAGTCCGTCCTCCTTGTCTCCTCTTCCTCTTCCGTGTCTGCGCTCCTCAGCTAACTGGTGGCGAACCTTCAATCCCTGACCAACCTCTGTATAGCCATCTCCATTCAAGTCTACAAAGTTTACGTGTGTGTGTGTGTGTGTGTGTGTACTCACCTAATTTCACCTAATTGTGGTTGCAGGGCTCGAGACTCAGCTCCTGGCCCCGCCTCTTCACTGATTGCTACTAGGTCCTCTCTCTCTCTGCTTCTTGAGCTTTATCATACCTCTTCTTAAAGCTATGTATGGTTCCTGCCTCCACTACTTCACTTGCTAGGCTATTCCACTTCCTGACGACTCTATGACTGAAGAAATACTTCCTAACGTCCCTGTGACTCGTCTGAGTCTTCAGCTTCCAGTTGTGACCCTTTGTTCCTGTGTCCCCTCTCTGGAACATCCTATCTCTGTCCACCTTGTCTATTCCCCGCAGTATCTTGCATGTCGTTATCATGTCTCCCCTGACCCTTCTGTCCTCCAGTGTCGTCAGTCCGATTTCCCTCAACCTTTCCTCGTACGACATTCCCCTGAGCTCTGGGACTAGCCTTGTTGCAAACCTTTGTACTTTCTCTAACTTCTTGACGTGCTTGACCAGGTGTGGGTTCCAGACTGGTGCTGCATACTCCAGTATGGGCCTAACATACACAGTGTACAGTGTCTTGAACGATTCCTTATTAAGGTATCGGAACGCTATTCTCAGGTTTGCCAGGCGCCCGTATGCTGCAGCAGTTATTTGGTTGATGTGTGCCTCCGGTGGCGTGATCGGTGTTATGGTCACCCCGAGGTCTTTCTCCCTGAGTGAGGTCTGTAGTCTTTGTCCACCTAGCCTATACTCTGTCTGCGGTCTTCTTTGCCCCTCCCCAATCTTCATGACTTTGCATTTGGCAGGATTGAATTCGAGAAGCCAGTTCCTGGACCACATGTCCAGCCTGTCCAGGTCTCTTTGCAGTCCTGCCTCATCCTCATCCGATTTAATTCTTCTCATCAACTTCACATCATCTGCGAATAGGGACACTTCAGAGTCTATTCCTTCCATCATGTCGTTCGCATATATCAAAAATAGCACTGGCCCTAGAACTGACCCCTGTGGGACCCCGCTCGTCACAGGCGCCCAGTGTGATAACTCTTCACGTACCATGACTCGTTACTGCCTCCCTGTCAGGTATTCCCTGATCCATTGCAGTGCCCTCCCTGTTACATGCGCCTGATCCTCCAGCTTCTGCACTAATCTCTTGTGGGGAACTGTGTCAAAGGCCTTCCTGCAGTCTAGGAAAACGCAATCAACCCACCCCTCTCTCTCGTGTCTTACTTCTGTTACCTTGTCATAAAACTCCAGGAGGTTTGTGATACAAGATTTGCCTTCCATGTACCAATGCTGGTTTTCATTTGTAATCTTGTTCCGTTCCAGGTGTTCGACCACTCTCCTCCTGATTATCTTCTCCATGACTTTGCACACAATACATGTCAGAGACACAGGTCTGTAGTTTAGCGCCTCGTTTCTGTTTCCGTTCTTAAATATGGGGACTACATTTGCTGTCTTCCATTTCTCAGGTAGTTGCCCAGTTTCAAGAGATGTGTTGAAGATTGTGGTTAGAGGCACGCACAGCATCTCTGCTCCTTCTCTAAGGACCCATGGGGAGATGTCCGGTCCCATCGCCTTTGAGGTATCAAGGTCACTTAGCTTCTTCACCTCCTCCTCAGTTGTTCGTATGTCATCCAACACTTGGTGGTATATTCCCTCTTGATGTTCCCTTCTGTGCTGACTTCCCACAGCCCTTCCTGTCTCTACTGTAAAAACTTCCTTAAATCTCCTGTTTAGCTCCTCATACCTCCTGGTCATTTCATGTGAGTTCTCCCCCTTCTGACCTTAATCTGATCACCTGGTCTTTGACTGTTGTCTTCCTCCTGATGTGGCTATACAACAGTTTCGGGTCAGTCTTGATTTTCGATGCTATGTCATTTTCATACTGTCGCTGGGCCTCCCTCCTTACCTGTGCGCACTCGTTCCTGGCTTTGCGACTGATCTCCCTATTTTCGTGTGTTCTCTGTCTTCTGTACTTTTTCCATTCTCTATTGCACTTTGTTTTTGCCTCCTTACACCGTCGGGTAAACCAGGGGTTCGTTCTGGTCTTCCCATTGTTTCTGTTGCCCTTGGGAATAAACCTTTCCACTGCCTCCTTGCATTTCGTTGTTACATATTCCATCATTTCATTTACTGGCTTTCCTGCCAGTTCTCTGTCCACGGGACCTCCTGCAGGAAGTTCCTCAACCCTATGTGGTCCCCTCTTTTATAGTCTGGCTTTTCCCAGTGAACTCTTGTTACTCTCTCCACTTGCAGCTCTACTATATATTTAAAGCACAGAACCACGTGGTCTCTAGCTCCTAGGGGACTCTCATACGTGATGTCCTCAATGTCTAAACTTCCCAGGGTGAATACAAGGTCCAATCTTGCTGGTTCATCCTCCCCTCTCACTCTGGTAGTGTCCTTAACATGTTGATGCATGAGGTTTTCCAGCACCACATCCATCATCTTGGCTCTCCATGTTTCGGGACCCCCATGTAGCTCCAGGTTTTCCCAGTCAATCTCCCTGTGGTTGAAACCCTCCATAACCAGCAACTTTGCTCTGCTGGAGTGAGCTCTTCTTGCCACCTCAGCAACTGTGTCCACCATTGCTCTGTTGCTCTCTTCATATTCCTCTCTTGGCCTCTTGCAGTTCTGTGGTGGATTATACATTACTGCAATGACCACCTTGTGTTCCTCAGACTGAAGTGTACCTACTATGTAGTCTCTTTCTCCCATCTCATCTATGCCTTCCATTTTCTCGAATTTCCATCTGTGTTTTTTTTACTAGCAGAGCAACCCCACCTCCCCCTCTGCCCCTTCTATCTTTCCTCATGATCTGGTATCCTGGTGGGAAGATTACATCTGTTATTGTCCCCGTGAGTTTTGTTTTTGTAACTGCAATGATGTCTGGGGAATTCTCATTGATTCTTTCTTGCCATTCCTCATGTTTATTCGTTAATCCATCTGCATTTGTGTACCAAACCTTCAACTCCTGTTCTAATACTGTAACTGTGGTGCGGGGGGAGGGAACAGAGGGATCGGTGTGTGATGGCTGGTTTGGATTGTTCAGTTACCTTGGGGGTGTCGTGGCTGGGGTCCTTCTGAA
The DNA here is from genome assembly GCF_038502225.1 of Cherax quadricarinatus. NCBI lineage: Eukaryota > Metazoa > Arthropoda > Malacostraca > Decapoda > Parastacidae > Cherax > Cherax quadricarinatus. The sequence goes on from NC_091298.1 coordinate 33,370,419, forward strand.
GGCGTTTCTGGGGGGTGTGCTTGTCCTTCCACTTGTTCCTGGGTTATTCTGCTCTCCTTTTTCATTTCCTCCCATTTCTCTTTTCGTTTCTGAACTCTCTCTTTCATCGTCTTCCTTTCCTCCTGTGTTCTGTCTCGATCGAGGTACACACTCATGAACTCCTGCCTGCCTCTCAGCTGTGCTTTCTCCTGCAAGATCATGGTTCGAGTTGATTCTACCTTGAAAATTACTTTGAGAGGCCGATTCCTTTTCTTTGTGAATCACCCTATTCTCCGAAAATTTGCCACCTGGGTCATTTCCCCCTCGCCTATCACCTTCGTGCGTGTGTGTGTGTGTGTGTGTGTGTGATAGATTGATAGAGATAGAGATACAGAGAGATAGATGCATAAATATATAGATAGAGAGGGAGATGTAGAGAAATAGAGACAAACTGATAGAGAGATCGATTAAGGTTGATAGACTTATAGAGTGATTGATAGAGTTTGAGAATTCAGAAGTCTCTCTCTCTTGCCTGCCCACTTTCGATTACCAGACGTAATATATTGTACCAATAAGGGAAATATGCGTAAACTGCTAAGAAACGATTAAATATCTAATAAAATATTTACTCAAAATATCGACTAGGACAACCAACAGGAAAGGGAAAAAAATATGTACCATATTAATATGTACATTATCACGAATTCATCATTTCAACGAACTATTTCAGAGAAGGAAAGGTTCTACCGCATGAGTGAATCTGTGATAAGTCGGTTCTAGGGGGAATTATAAGCATGAGTGGAGAATCTCGAGGGAAATTTATTTTGGCGAACTTCAAAGAGTCGTGATGGAAGCAGTGGCTGAGCGGATTACAAGACATGAAGAGGAAGGACATCGTGAAGGAGAAGATGGAGAAGAAGGCAAAGATGGAGAAGACGAAAAAGGAGAAGAAAAAAGAGGGGGAGATGGAGAAGAAAAAGATGTAGAAGAAAGAGAAGGAGAGGAAAAAGGTGGAGAAAACGATTAAAAGATAAAGGGAATAATAATAATAAAAATAAAATATAAGAAAAA
>NC_091298.1:33371568-33416268 GCF_038502225.1 Cherax quadricarinatus
TATAATTATTTTGGTGGAAGGCATTTATTTTATCAACGTCTAATTTATTTTCATCCATTCTGAAGTTTGTAGTCATATTAATATTAATTTATTAATACCATAACTGTTACAATCTTTAATATCGTATTACTGCTAGGATGTTGTCCCTTACAAGCCAATGCTGTATTAGTTTACTGTCCTGGTCCTAGAAGAACATAAGTTCAATACTAGGGAGAAGTGTGAAGAATAATCCAGGATAAAAGTGACCAGGTGTATATGAATTTCTATTTTTTTATCACTCAGGTATTTTAAATTTTCGTACCAGAGTGAAATACGTTATGTAGTTTAGCAGTATGATTTTCGATATATAATAATTTAAAAGTATGTAAGTAATATTGAAATAATAAATATATGTACTTGAAGATTAAATTTAAATTAAAATATAATATAATAGTTTGGGAGAGGCTCTTGATATAACTTAACAGATCTTGTTATTAAAGAGAGACATTGGACTATAAATTTTGATGCTATACAGTTGCGTGAGGAAAACATAAGATCATGAGGGGTTGCCAAAACTTCATTTCAGAGGACTGAGAAGGGGTAGCTGAGAGCGATTCAGAATTTAGAGTTAGAGAATAATAGAATGCCTAAGACTGCTTATAAATTTGGTATGGAAGGAAGGTGGGGAAGGAGGGAAGTTGCCTCACCAGGAAGGGTTCCAGGGAGGCTGTAATGGGGGTTCTGAGTGCTAGATCTTTGAACATCAAACTGTAATTAAATAAGTAAGTTTATTAAGGTATACACAAATACAGTTACATAGAGCATACATAGCAGCATATGTGCAGAGAATCTAGGATAACCCAAAAAATAACTATCAGAAAGGCACAATACCGCGACTGGAACACTACACAAATAACCCGCACATAGGAGAGGCTACTACACTACTACTACTACCACCTCTACCACTACCTCTCTTCTTAGTTTCCTACTACCTCTCTTGTCCCGTCCCTGTCTGCTGGCCTACAGATACTCCTTCCTTCTCTCCTTTTTGTTGGTGTGACTTTGTAAATGGTCCAAGTCTTACCGAAACGTCGTCGTAAGCTCCTCTCTCCTATGTGCGGGTTATTTGCGTATTAACCCAGAAAAGTCAGAAAAAGTGACTTATTTCGACTGGGGTCCTACTGGCTAGTGTGAGCGTGTTAGATCTCACTGAGTAGAGACAAGTGGCTCTCGTGGCTTGACGTGCTGTTGGAATGAGAACAAGGAAACATAAATGAAAGGATTCAGGGATATTGGTTAGCAGGATTTTAGTTCTCTAGGTCTGAAGTTTATTGTTTCCACCCTCAAGGAGAGGTGAGGATGGTGTAGTTCGGTGGATCAACCTATTAGAGATAGCAGAGATTGAATGAAAAATGGTGAATGCGTTTCCTTCTTCTTGGCTTACCCTTCTTTGGTGGGAGACAGTTGGTTTGTTAAAAGAATATGTAAAACAATCGGAAACGGTTGTGGCATTATTTGGATATTATGCGGTAAATTTAAATAGAATATTTCTTTGATAAGATAAAAATAAAAAAATTATCAGTTAGATACACCACCGTCATTATTAATGGTTACTTTCGTTTTAAATATATTTTTCTCTTAAATAAATTCTTGGAGCTTTTTATGCTTATTGAAAAATAATTTTTGTATTTTCAAGTAAATAAGAGTAGTGGTATATTTGATCCCTATTGTGTGTGCTTCTACAGCAAGGTTTACTGACTGTGTTTAGATTAAAAACGTTTATAGGTTTTATGAGCTTGCAAATTATGTTGATATCTCAGTGTATAAGGGAATCGTTATGTATTCACTTCATGGGTCATTTCTAATTTTGTTAAAATTGACTGGTAAAATATTTTGTTGACTGGCAAACAGCTAATCGGAGCTTAAATACTGGGAGGGATTGGGGAAGGGGGTGTGAGCACGGGATCAAAATTAGGAAGAGCACTAGTAAGACTGGGACAGTAGTGAGACGTGTGTTGGAGACCAAGTAGAGGAGGCAACATGTCTTGTTTGATGCAGTTAAGTTGAAGTGCGATAGGTTGTGCTGGAATTAATGGAGAGTACCAGGTGCTTGTACGTCGAATTTACTGTAAATGGAAGGGGTAAAGGGGTTTGGTGTAAATATATTACAGGGAGGAAATAATTGTATAACATATATATTTTTTATTATCATCACACTGCCCGATTCCCAACAAGGCAGGGTGGCCCGAAAAAGAAAAACTTTCACCATCATTCACTCCATCACTGTCTTGCCAGAAAGGTGCTTTACACTACAGTTTTTAAACTTCAACATTAACACCCCTCCTTCAGAGTGCAGGCATTGTACTTCCCATCTCCAGGACTCAAGTCCGGCCTGCCGATTTCCCTGAACCCCTTCATAAATGTTACTTTGCTCACACTCCAACAGCACGTCAAGTATTAAAAACCATTTGTCTCCATTCACTCCTATCAAACACGCTCACACATGCCTGCTGGAAGTCCAAGCCCCTCGAACACAAAACCTCCCTTTATTGTAGGGGTTCTTAAATGGAGATATCGAGGGTTGAAGGTAGACACACTTGTTGGATGGTAACATATATTGTCAGACTGAGATGATGAGGAATGGAGCCCAGCCTTGCCGTGTTCTTGTCTGGATGGTCTGCCGCCGAGTGAGAGGGAGGCAGAGGTACGAGCCTACACATGCGCATCCCGTGACGTCACACAAAGTCCCAGGCCTACAAGGGATCTCCTATCTAAAGCACATGGACGATACTAATATGCTATGCTATATAATACAGGGATCAGCAACTATGCTGACAGCTCGGTCATGTTACGTATGTCGTCTCGACATACACTACTATCTATAGGCTGAACAGGCAGGCGGTTCTGGGCTGATTCTATAAATAACAAATTCATATATAACTTAGAACTAATGGATAGTATCAGAATGGATGTTACAACATGAGTTTTACGTAATGGATGTTAACGTAATGAGTTTTAACGTAATGCATTACAAACTATAAGAGCAAATCATTGTACATTATGGGTGGAATTGATCGATCGATCTGTATTCAAGCACTCTACGGATTCTGAGGAAGAATAAATATATATATACGAGGTGAAATTAACAGCAAAGGCATCTGGTGCACTCAGACTATTACTGTCAAATTCTCAGAATACGGAGGGAACGTGAACACGAAAATTTCTGACAACTAATCAGCTAATGACAAAACACACAATTGATAATTTCATTCATCTCGGACATCTGGGAGGATCGAATTCCTCTGCAATGGCTAACACATGCCTTGACTGAGGACAGTCTGAACGAGTATCTACAAAAGATACAGCTACAATCACTAGTGACTGTGGAATTACTAATTCTTCTGCTAGGAGTACTCAACTCGACTATTCGATACAGTAATTCTTGGCTCATTACAAAGTCACTAATGGGTGCTGGTGGCTTCACAGTAAGAATAAGATCTTCCTGGAGCAGGAATCGAATCACACCAGAACACAAGGGATCGGTTCTTTCTTACTGGAGGAATGAACAAACTCGGTGGAGTGGATGACTCCCCCCGGTTGAAAAAATTAACGCTTTAACACGCAATATGAGCAAGGGAGAGCGAATCTACTATCTCAAACTGCAAGCACAAGAGAAAATAAATGAACACGGTCAACAATGTTGATATTCAATCTGAGTCGCACACAGTGACACGAGGTATCAGCTATAAAGAAACTACACTTACAAACGTTAACAACGTGAAAGTTACTCGAGAAATAACTTCTTACAATGCACTGATTACTGTCAACTAGGATGGGATCACCATCTGGAACATTAGGAACAACAACAGACACTCTAGTGAGAACACTAGTTGTAACAGAGACGTCTTTCTGCAGACAGCATGTCACATCAACAAGAGATGGCATTACTAGTTTCAAGTAATCGTTTTCTGACAAGGCATCCCCTGTGGAGAAACTACTACTCGAACTAGCAGTCATTGCAGGGATAGGCTGTGCACTCAAGGCAGTCTGAGTGTCCTCGGACACTTGAGGCAACGGAACACTATCCTGCAAGTCTGAAGGTGTAGGTGGAACACAGATGGGAGTGACAGAATTACTAGTGCCTGACCGCTCGGCTACGTTAATAAGTAATTCACGGATCTATAGGAACTTAATCTGAACTTCACATTTTGCAGCACTTTAACAAATCTCAGATACAAGCTGTGAGAACAAACACATTGCTCAAGGGCTAGATATTGTCTTTCAGTCAGTAAGGGAATGTTGGTACTGTGGACTGATTCATATTGACTTTGACTGGAATGATACACTAAGTGAATGTTCAAAAGTGACTGGGACATCTCAGTGAACTTACTGAAGGACATAAAGACAAGAAAAATGGAGAGAACAAAAGAAAATGGTAACTGAGGAACACACAACACAGTGAACTTAAATGGGAAGAAAAAATGCTTAACTATACTGCATAAGTAATTAAAAGTTGACAGGTTACACAGTAAGTAAAGAACTCACACAAGAAAAATATTCAACTTAATGAACAACACTTTGAAAATCAAGAGAACTTGTACTTTACTCAAAACTAATTTGCTCAACTTTTACTTTAAATTTAATAAATGGCACAGTGAGTTGTCTTTACTTTCAATGCAACAAGGAAATACACAATAAAATGATAAAATGGACTCAATAAAACTTGTGCAAAAATAAAACAGAGGCACAATTCACTGAAATAAAATAAAATGACACAGACAGAATAAAATATTATGCACAGAACAGAGCATAAGAAACTGCACTGAAATAAACTGTAGCAATATTACAAAATAATTGCTAATCAAAAAAAAAAACACTGCTTAGAATCTCTGCAAGAAAAACTTTAGTGGCAACACAATATTTGCACAAGAATTATTGCAAAATGAATCAATGTGCAATAATAAAAATTATTACACACACAAGAAAAGAAATATATCAAGGAATGAACACTTTAACTCTTAAATGCACTCAAGCAACACTTAACAAGCAAAAGAACAATTTACTCTAAAAGAAGAACTTAAAAATTGCACTAAGAGTGAATTTGTTCAATAAAACATAAAAAATAATAGGTGCTAAAACACATAACAAAAAAAGTTTGAACACTTACAGTGATGCAGAACACAACACATCACATCAACAAACACAGTACTAGAATTTTCTTGCAATGAAACTTGATGTGTGAAAAAAATTTTGTAAAAAATGATTTCTTGCTTGTACAAAATAATGGCACTATTGTCTGTGGAAATAAGACAAATTAGACACTGGCTAAATGAAAGAATATGAACACAAGAATGTTCAACACACAGGGAACAAAACAAAAATACACAAAAGCTGGGAAGAAAAAAAATATAACAGACAACACTGAGTTGTGATGCAGAATATGAGGTGAAAAATTTACTGAAATACTTCACTGGAATACTGAGAACACTAGGTGATTCTGAAGTGTAAGCACAAGTTCTATACTGCTCATATGTTGCACACACAACAAAGGAAACACTAAGTACTTACTTCAAGTGTATAAAAAGATACACAACACAACAGACATAAGATAATGCACGCAAATTAACACTGAATTAAGAAGAGAAAAAAAGAATATTGCAATCAGTACATGATAAACACTGAGTCTGATCAAGAGTCACTGAATGTCACTAAGAGAAAAATCACTGGAAACACAAAAGAAATGTCTCAACACTCGCAAATGTCTCTATGAAAAAAAAATATTATCGCTGTAACGACTTGGTGAAGAATGAGGTTGATGGATTGTTTATGTGGTCTTGCTGCTGTCCTCTGCACAGGTGATCGTAGAATTGCGCTTACATCGGCGATAGACTTCACACAGGAGGCTTTTAACGGTGGCGCCACTGTCGAAGACACACTGTAGCTCTTGACCCTCTATGTGGTCCTTAAAATATGGTGCTGCAACCCTTAGTAGTTCACCAAAACACTGAAGAAGTAGGTGAGTGGGTAATGGCTGAGTGAGGCGTCTGAGGCCGCGTGGTGAGTGTAGTTGGGTTTGTGGGTTAGCAGGGCTAAGACCGGCAATGGTGAGACACACGTGGTCGTGAGTGGTTGGGTATATGGGTTGAACGGCGTAAGCCTCACTGAGAACAACCACACTGCCGCAAAAATATTTCTAAGCCGACCGGCTTAAAAACAAACCCATGAAATACTACAACACCACAAGGATGAAAAAGAGCACTCAGAATGCTTGGAGCTTGAATCACAAGCGTTGAAGACTACTCACGTGGCTTGCTCGAGTACTGGGGTAAGACACCTGGGTTAGTTGCTAGCTGGCTTATCTTAACCCTTCACACAGAATGGCTTGATAACTTCTCACGATGACCACAACAGGGGTGGAAGCTGGCTTGGCAGGCAAAAGAACTGGATGGGGTAGACTAGGCTCGACTGGGCTTCCTCACCACAGACTGGAAGCTGGCTTATTTTGCAAACTCGGGTCAACCCCTCGGGAGTGATGCAAATAAGCAGATACACTAATACAAAGAGGCTGACCAGTGAATAATGTAGAAGCTGATAGGAGCTTGGGTGGGAGAACTGGCTTGAGGTAGCTGGCTGGCATCAACCACGGTAGACCTACTCACAAGATGGCCGGCTCGGTCGAAATTTATCTCCAGAAATCGCTGCAATCGTCAGAATTACAGGCCCTCCGATGCCACCATTTTATCGTAGGGGTTCTTAAATGGAGATATCGAGGATTGAAGGTAGACACACTTGTTGGATGGTAACATATATTGTCAGACTGAGATGATGAGGAATGGAGCCCAGCCTTGCCGTGTTCTTGTCTGGATGGTCTGCCGCCGAGTGAGAGGGAGGCAGAGGTACGAGCCTACACATGCGCATCCCGTGACGTCACACAAAGTCCCAGGCCTACAAGGGATCTCCTATCTAAAGCACATGGACGATACTAATATGCTATGCTATATAATACAGGGATCAGCAACTATGCTGACACCTTACCCTCTTCCTCCAACCTTTCCTAGGCCGACCCCTACCCCGCCTTCCTCTACAGACTGATACACTCTTGAAGTCACTCTGTTTCGCTCCATTCTCTCTACATGTCCGAACCACCTCAACAACCCTTCCCCAGCCCTCTGGACAACAGTTTTGGTAATCCCGCACCTCCTCCTAACTTCCAAACTACGAATTCTCTGCATTATATTCACACCACACATTGCCCTCAGACATGACATCTCCACTGCCTCCAACCTTCTCCTCGCTGCAACATTCATCACCCATGCTACACACCCATATAAGAGCGTTGGTAAAACTATACTCTCATACATTCCCCTCTTTGCCTCCAAGGACAAAGTACTTTGTCTCCACAGACTCCTAAGTGCACCACTCAACCTTTTCCCCTCATCAATTCTATGATTCACCTCATCTTTCATAGACCCATCCGCTGACACGTCCACTCGCAAATATCAGAATACATTCACCTCCTCCATACTCTCTCCCTCCAATCTGATATCCAATCTTTCATCACCTAATCTTTTTGTTATCCTCATAACCTTACTCTTTCCTGTATTCACTTTTAATTTTCTTCTTTTGCACACCCTACCAAATTCATCCACCAATCTCTGCAACTTCTCTTCAGAATCTCCCAAGAGCACAGTGTCATCAGCAAAGAGCAGCTCTGACAACTCCAACTTTATGTGTGATTCTTTATCTTTTAACTCCTCGCCTCTTGCCAAGACCCTCGCATTTACTTCTCTTACAACCCCATCTATAAATATATTAAACAACAACGGTGACATCACACATCCTTGTCTAAGGCCTACTTTTACTGGGAAATAATTTCCCTCTTTCCTACATACTCTAACTTGAGCCTCACTATCCTCGTAAAAACTCTTCACTGCTTTCAGTAACCTACCTCCTACACCATACACCTGCAACATCTGCCATATTGCACCCCTATCCACCCCGTCATTCGCCTTTTCCAAATCCATAAATGCCACAAAGACCTCTTTAGCCTTATCTAAATACTGTTCACTTATATGTTTCACTGTAAACACCTGGTCCACACACCCCCTACCTTTCCTAAAGCCTCCTTGTTCATCTGCTATCCTATTCTCCGTCTTACTCTTAATTCTTTCAATTATAACTCTACCATACACTTTACCAGGTACACTCAACAGACTTATCCCCCTATAATTTTTGCACTCTCTTTTATCCCCTTTGCCTTTATACAAAGGAACTATGCATGCTCTCTGCCAATCCCTAGGTACCTTACCCTCTTCCATACATTTATTAAATAATTGCACCAACCACTCCAAAACTATATCCCCATCTGCTTTTAACATTTCTATCTTTATCCCATCAATCCCGGCTGCCTTACCCCCTTTCATTTTACCTACTGCCTCACGAACTTCCCCCACACTCACAACTGGCTCTTCCTCACTCCTACAAGATGTTATTCCTCCTTGCCCTATACACGAAATCACAGCTTCCCTATCTTCATCAACATTTAACAATTCCTCAAAATATTCCCTCCTTCTTCCCAATACCTCTAACTCTCCATTTAATAACTCTCCTCTCCTATTTTTAACTGACAAATCCATTTGTTCTCTAGGCTTCCTTAACTTGTTAATCTCACTCCAAAACTTTTTCTTATTTTCAACAAAATTTGTTGATAACATCTCACCCACTCTCTCATTTGCTCTCTTTTTTACATTGCTTCACCACTCTCTTAACCTCTCTCTTTTTCTCCACATACTCTTCCCTCCTTGCATCACTTCTACTTTGTAAAAACTTCTCATATGCTAACTTTTTCTCCCTTACTACTCTCTTTACATCATCATTCCGCCAATCGCTCCTCTTCCCTCCCGCACCCACTTTCTTGTAACATAAGAACATAAGGAAGGAGGAGCACTGCAGGAGGCCTGTTGGCCCATACTAGGCAGGTCCTTTACAATTCATCCCACTAACAAAACATTTGACCAACCTAATTTTCAATGCCACCCAAGAAATAAGCTCTAATGTGAAAGTCCCACTCAAATCCAACCCCTCCCACTCATGTACTTATCCAACCTAAATTTGAAACTACCCAAAGTCCCAGCCTCAATAACCCAACTAGGTAGACAGTTGCACTCATCTACTACCCTATTTCCAAACCAATACTTTCCTATGTCCTTTCTAAATCTAAACTTATCTAATTTAAATCCATTACTGCGGGTTCTCTCTTGGAGAGACATCCTCAAGACCTTATTAATATCCCCTTTATTAATACCTATCTTCCACTTACACACTTCGATCAGGTCTCCTTTCATTCTTCGTCTAACAAGTGAATGTAACTTAAGAGTCTTCAATCTTTCTTCATAAGGAAGATTTCTAATGCTATGTATTAATTTAGTCATCCTACGCTGAATGTTTTCTAACGAATTTATGTCCATTCTGTAATATGGAGACCAGAACTGAGCTGCATAATCTAAGTGAGGCCTTACTAATGATGTATAATGCTGCAATATGACCTCTGGACTTCTGTTGCTTACACTTCTTGATATAAATGCCAGTAATCTATTTGCCTTATTACGTACGCTTAGGCATTGCTGTCTTGGTTTAAGGTGTCTGCTCACCATAACCCCCAAGTCCTTTTCGCAATCTGTATGGCTAAGTTCTACATCATTTAACTTATAAGTACTAGGGTTATGGGCACTCACAAGCTTCAGAACCTTGCATTTATCTACATTGAACTGCATCTGCCACTTTTCTGACCAAGAATAGAGTTTGTTTAAATCCTCTTGAAGTTCCATAACATCTACGTTTGAATCAATTATCCTACCTATCTTTGTGTCATCAGCGAATTTGCTCATATCACTAGTAATTCCCTCATCAAGATCATTGATATATATTATAAACAACAATGGGCCCAAGACTGATCCCTGTGGAACGCCACTTGTTACAGATCCCCACTCGGATTTAACCCCATTTATGGACACTCTCTGCTTCCTGTCAGTGAGCCATGACTCGATCCACGAGAGCACTTTTCCCCCAATGCCATGAGCTGCCACTTTCTTTAACAGTCTATGGTGCGGAACTCTATCAAAAGCCTTACTAAAATCTAAGTAAATAATATCAAATTCTTTATCGTGGTCAACAGCCTCAAAAGCTTTACTGAAGAAAGTTAATAAATTAATTAGACAAGACCGGCCTCTTGTGAATCCATGCTGAGTATCATTAGTCAAGCTATGCTTATCGAGATGGCTTCTTATAATCTCAGCTATAATTGACTCTAGTAATTTGCCTACAATTGAGGTCAGGCTTACTGGGCGGTAATTTGATGGTAACGACTTGTCCCCTGTTTTAAAAATAGGAATTACATTAGCCATCTTCCACATATCAGACACTACACCTGTTTGAAGAGATAAATTAAAAATATTAGTTAATGGTTCACAGAGTTCCATTTTGCATTCCTTAAGAACCCTTGAAAAAACCTCATCAGGACCCGGCGACTTATTATGCTTCAGTCTGTCTATCTGCTTCACAACCATTTCACTAGTGACTGTGATGTTACATAATTTATCTTCTTCTAGCCCACTATAAAAATTAATTACTGGAATATTGTTAGTGTCTTCCTGTGTAAAAACTGAGAGAAAATAATTATTAAAAATCGAGCACATTTCATTCTCTTTGTCAGTAAGGTGCCCATAGTTATTTTTAAGGGGACCTATCTTATCTCTAACTTTTGTTCTATAGACCTGGAAAAAACTTTTTGGGTTAGTTTTAGAATCCCTAGCAACTTTAATTTCATAGTCCCTTTTAGCTTTTCTTATCCCCTTTTTAATGTCCCTCTTAATGTCAATATACTGATTCATAAGATGACCCTCACCTCTTTTGATACGCCTATAAATTCCTTTCTTATGCCCTAGTAGATATTTGAGCCTATTCATCCATTTTGGGTCATTTCTATTTGATCTAACTTCTTTATATGGGATAAACGTTCTTTGAGCAGCATGTATAGTGTTCTGAAAACTGTCATATTGATATCTCACTTCGTTACCCCAGTCAACAGATGATAAGTGTTCTCTAAGCCCATCGTAATCTGATAAGCGAAAATCTGGGACTGTTACTGAGTTATCGCTGCTATCGTACTTCAATTCAATGCTAAATGTAATTGATTTGTGGTCACTAGCACCCAGTTCCTCTGAAATTCCTAAATTATTAACAAGGGATTCATTGTTTGCCATAACTAAGTCAAGCAGGTTATTTCCCCTTGTAGGTTCTGTCACAAACTGCTTCAAAAAACAATCCTGAACTACTTCTAAGAAGTCGTATGATTCTAAATTCCCAGTCAAGAAATTCCAATCAATATGACTAAAGTTAAAGTCTCCTAGAATTACTACATTATCGTGCCTTATGGCCTTAACAATTTCCTCCCATAGTAGTCTCCCTTGGTCCCTATCTAAGTTTGGGGGCCGGTATATCACTCCTAAAATCAGTTTTTCATGCCCCTCTGAAAATTCTATCCAAACAGACTCTGTATATGTTACTTCAGACTTAATACCCGTTTTTATGCAACAGTTCAAGCGATCTCGGACATACAATGCCACCCCACCCCCCTTCCCGATACTTCTATCTACTTGGAACAATTTAAAACCCTGAATATGACATTCCGCAGGCATGTCCCGACTTTTTGAATTAAACCACGTCTCACTTAAGGCAAATACATCAATGTTACCTGCACTAGCAACTAATCTCAACTCGTCCATCTTATTCCTAGCACTACGGCAATTAGCATAATAAACATTGAAAGACTCTCCTTTCTCTTTACCCTTCCTGCTCATTTCTGTTTTTCTACTAAACCTATTACTGTCCTTATCACCCAAAGTCCCTGGCTTTTCAATATCTACCTCGTTCTGCTTATTACTAGTTCCCCTAGAACTCGTAATATTACTACACTGGGACTTCACTGTTTTCCTGCCAAAACCCATACCACTAACTATTCCTAGTTTGAAGTCCTAACTGCTCCCTCCACTTCAGTTGCCAGTGCTACCACCCCAGACCTAGATAAGTGAACCCCATCCCGGGCATACATGTCATTTCTGCCATAGAAGAGGGCCCAGTTGTCAATGAATGTTACCGCATTTTCCTTACAGTATTTGTCCAGCCAGCAATTGACACCAATTGCCCTGGACAACCATTCATTTCCAACTCCTCTCTTTGGCAAAATACCACATATGACAGGGTTCCCACCCTTACTCCTAATTATTTCTATTGCTGACCTATACCTGCTAATCAGGTCTTCACTCCTACGTCTGCCAACATCGTTGCCTGCAGCACTGAGACAGATAATAGGATTGCTCCCATTACCTCTCATGATGTCATGCAGACGGCTAACAATATCCTCCATCCCAGCCACAGGAAAGCAAACTCTCTGTCTCCTACTCCTGTTCTTCAAGCCCTATCCATATACCTAACTTGGCTATCCCCAACAACAACAATATTCTTACCTTCCTTGGTGTCGTTCGTCGTGATGTTCCCAGTAGTCGACTCACATTCGTCGGGTAGCACTGAGAATGTATTAGATGTTTCCACAACAGTTTCCACGGCAGTCTCTTTCTTCTTCATCGTTTCTATCTTTCCATTCGTCTTCTTGATCGTCAACTTCGTTCCCTGCTGTCTAGCCACTGACCAGTTTCTCTTCTTGACCTGAGGACTCAAAACAGGAGGACTACTACGAATCTTCTTGTTTTCCTCGGTCAGTCGCCGAATCTCCAACTTCGCTATCCTCAATTCTTCCTTAAGCTGTTGGTAAAGTTGCTCGATGGAGGGCACCTTGCTTCAATTCGTAGAGAGCGCACAAACAGGTCTTCACAGAGCTAAGTACACGTCAACACTGCGCAAAAGCCAACTCAATCAGGAGCCACTGCGCAGCACGTCCGCACGGCCCAACAGCGATGCGAACACAAACTTCTGCTGAACACACTAACACTACATTTTTAAAACTACCCCATACCTCTTCGACCCCATTGCCTATGCTCTCATTAGCCCATCTATCCTCCAATAGCTGTTTATATCTTACCCTAACTGCCTCCTCTTTTAGTTTATAAACCTTCACCTCTTCCCTGATGCTTCTATTCTCCTTGTATCCCATCTACCTTTTACTCTCAGTGTAACTACAAATTGAAAGTGATCTGATATATCTGTGGCCCCTCTATAATCATGTACATCCTGAAGTCTACTCAACAGTCTTTTATCTACCAATACAAAATCCAACAAACTACTGTCATTTCGCCCTACATCATACTGCTACCCCTTCCTTTGCTCTAACTCTCTCAGATACTCCAGATTTAATCCCATTTATTTCCCCCCACTGAAACTCCTCTACCCACTTCAGCTTTGTTTCGCTTAGGGCCAGGACATCCAACTTCTTTTCATTCATAACATCAGCAATCATCTGTTTCTTGTCATCCGCACTACATCCACGCACATTCAAGCATCCCAGTTTTATAAAGTTTTTCTTCTTCTCTTTTTTAGTAAATGTCTACAGGAGAAGGGGTTACTAGCCCATCGCTCCCGGCATTTTAGTCGCATCATACGACACGCATGGCTTACGGAGGAAAGATTCTTTTCCACTTCCCCATGGACAATAGAAGCAATAAAGAAGAACAAGAGCTATTTAGAAAAAGGAGAAAAACCTAGATGTATGTATATATGCATGTGCGTGTTTGTGAAGTGTGACCAAACTGTATGTAGGAGTAGCAAGATATCCCTGTTATCTAGCGTGTTTATGAGACAGAAAAAAAACCAGCAATCCTACCATCATGCAAAACAGTTACAGGTTTCTGTTTCACAGTCATCTGGCAGGACGGTAGTACTTCCCTGGGTGGTTGCTGTCTACCAACCTACTACCATGAACATACATATATATATATATATATATATATATATATATATATATATATATATATATATATATATATATATATATATATATATATATATAATATATTATATTTAATATGAACAACTAAATGGTAGAATGCACAGATTACCCACACATAGGAGACTGAAACTTATGGTGACGTTTCAGCCCATCTTGAAACATTAGTCAGACCGAAACATCGTCATAAGTTTCATTCTCCTATGTGTGGGTTAACTGTGTATTGTTCCAGTGACAATTGAAGTTATTTATAAAACTGAGATTATCATTTTAGGTGATAACAGACGGATCTAATGACATGATTACATAATCAGTGTTTGCGAATTGAAAAGGAACTTTTTTTTTCATAAAGGCTAAACCTTCGTAGGCCACATCGGGCCTACCCATTTTTGGAGTAATAACATTCCAACACATGTAAATAACGTGATTTTTTCTGTTATGAATTTATTATTTGTCTCCTTCATCTCCCTCTTCCATAATTTTTTGATAGCTACTTCAGATGGGTTATTTATACACGCTACTGAGAGGCCATCTTATAACTAATAAACATTAATATATCATATCATTATCCTATCCAACCATTATATATGAAATCTTCTGTGTGTGTAATTTGAACTTAAGCGAACCCTTTCCCGACAACTAATCCTGACGTCAAGCAACAGAAAAATATCGTTGCTGTAACGTATGTACTTTTATTACTCTCTTGCGACATCGAAATTAAAATAAACAGAAAATACCAGCAGTAAGGTGTCAATTATAAAAGTTAAGACCCTGGAGAATCTGGCAAGTTGCAGGGTCAATAAAATAATGTACACTGTCACTTGCCAGAGTATAGAGTTCCGAGGTCAGGCGGAATTGCATTTAACTTTCGATAGGAAAGGAGAGGAGGAGCCCAGCTATCTGTAACCTCAGGTAATACCTTGATTTTAAGATAGTCCCCGTATGATTATTGAGGAGCACATACATCCGTCTCATAACAAGTGAATTAACTCAAAGTAGTATATTACCTAAATGAATCTATGGTTGTCGCATCGTTACTGTCGCATCGATCTCGTAACGTATAGTATAGTCAAATTGGGATTATTAGTGAAAATAATTTAGATAAAGATAAAATACTCCACATGTGCTCCTGAAGACTGTAAAAATAAAATAAAAAGATTTCCCCTCTTTCCGACTGCAGCAATTCTTTTTAATCGTTCAACCCGCCCTACCCCACCATCAGAGAGAGGGGACTTGTTTTTTGCTGTTATTCGAAAAATTGTTTCATCTGACGATATATATTTATATCGTGGGAAAAGTTTTGCGTTAATATCTCACCAAATACAAGTTTGGTAGAACAGATGCACAAAGATGAAACTGTAGAGCAGGAAATTCTCTATTTAGGAAATAGGGACTTTTAAGCTGTACTAATTTATACTGACTCATTTCCACACTATTCATGATATAGTCATCAGTGTTGTCCTCGGTAGTCCAAATTCATTCAGATCCTGTTATGTTTTATGATTAAAGATTAATATTATCATCTCAAGATCTGTGGGATCCTCTGCTGATTCACAATTTAAGCAATAATGACCAAGGCAGCTTTTTCACACAGAGTGCAAATCAAATCAACTTTTACTCATTCATTCTAATATGCAACCACATAACGTAACACTGACGTTTGGTGGAGCTCATGCCTTTGTTATATAGACAGGTGACAGAATATTGATTTCTTTTCCAGCCCCACAATTCAGGTTGTAGTGTTTTTCCTGGCCATGTCTGAACTTCGTGATAAACAAAAAATGCTGCCAGGCTGAAGAGGTGAAAAAAGACTTGATAAAAGCAGCAATGGTGTGAAAGTCCGACTGGTCTGTTGAAAGATAATCTGTTAAAAGATAATCTTTTATATACAGCGAGGACGAAAATGTTCTAAACCTGTTGCAACGTCATCAGGAGTTCATTTTTTTCAGTCCATAAGAAGATGCAGCATTGTTGCTACTGACTGTATGAGCAAAAGAAACTAACGCATTAATGTAATTTAAAACGGTGGAACTCTGTTTTAAACGACATAAAACTATGCAATCATTCTTGGAGGCTTCCTCTCGCTTCTTTCAAAGACGTTATACCTCTATCTTCTAGAGTATGAGCATCAAATTGGGGAGTTAAGCCTATAAAGCAAGGGTGTTTACTGCCGAATAAACAAAGAAATTTTTTTTTTATAAATCTGCGATAATGAATATTTACGAAAAAGATATATATCATTCATATTAAGAAATATTGTATAAATGTAAACTGATCTATGATTTATTTAGAAGGCTTCGGTTAGGTGAGGCTTCTACGTTAAGTTCAGTTAAAAAGTTAATAAAGCGTTATTGTTAACGAAAAAATACATGTCAACTAAGCTGTTTTATTTTTCTGGTAAAGACTGATTTTTAAAAGCGTTCGGCTTATTTGGTAAGTTCACCTTAAGCATGACATGGTATATATATATATATATATATATATATATATATATATATATATATATATATATATATATATATATATATATATATATATAATAATAAATTGATTAATTCATTAAAATACCTAGAAATACTTTATACAGTTCATAAAAGAAAAAAGAATAACTAGCCTTATTCAACAAAAATGCTTCAGTTTTCCTTTACCATGAAAAGTTGGTTGATATGCATTCTCTATTGAGAATTTTATTATTAATTTCCCCCAAAATGTTGAATGGTGTGTGTATATGTTTCCTTGTCAAATACGTGATAAAGATTATTACGGTCAAACTGGTAACACTTGAACTAAGGTTAGAACAACATAAATATAGCATTAGAAGTCGAAAAGATTCTAATCCTCTCTATATTCATGTGAGAGGTTTTAACCATACAATTGATTTTCAAAAGGCAAGTTCATGGTCGACAGGAATATGATAGAATCATGTTTCATAAAAAGTAATTTTGAAAATATTATGAATATTTCTTTTGGTTTATATAAGTTGGATTCCTAAATAATAAATAAAATTTGGGAAGAATTTACGATACATTAGACAAATTTTTGGATAGAATATAAGCTGTGTTTCACGGATCACTGACTACCTACCAACATCATTATAAAAGTCAGGCGTTGTTGTGGGGTGACAGCGAGATGTAGTCTCCTCCTTATATGCCTTCCTGTTAATCTTTTGTTTTTATAGTTCCTTGATAATGTTAGAAGTCAGGAAAGCGCTTGTTAGCCAATTTTTTACATTGATTGTTCTGCACCTTCTTGGGAGCACCGCTGTGTTACCAGGCCATCGACACTGTCCTCAAGGACAGTGATGAGATCTTGATCCCCATGATGCTCTGTATCTCCTCACAAGGTGTCTTACTATGCCAAGACTCACTCACTTCCTGAAGTGTGCACCTTCTTTTAACAGCCCAACACTCGAATATGACGCACACCTGAGATCAACCTTTAAGAAGGCCCTGAACCTGTCACTAGAGGATCAGCAATAGGATCAGGCAACCCTCCCAGTGAGACTAGGGGGCATACGGGTGCGCAAAACAACGCATGTAGCTTTACCTGCTTTTCTGTCTTCGTGTTTGGCTTCCAGTGCACTAGTCAAGAAGATTGTCCCTGAACGCTTGAGAGACGTGGTAGTAGCTCAAGACTCCAGGTTTACTGAAGCAGCGATGCGGTGGGGGACCCTTACAGACTCCTCCAGTAGACCAGCTCCTCCCAAAGAGTACAAACAGTCCCACTGGGACAAACCAATCATGGAAAAAATCGCTAACACATTGCTCACCAACGCTTCAGGAAAGGACAAAGCTCGTCTCCAGGCGGTGAAGGCATCGCATTCAGGAGATTTCCTTCTAGCTGTTCCCAATTCCTCCCTGGGCACTCGACTCGACCCACAGGCCATTCGGATTTTTTTTTATGTTAATGCCCAGAGTTTATTACCTGGACCTCAGCAATGAGACTCGCTACTTTCACCGTTGGGCAACGGCGACCAGTGCATTAATTAAGGAATTCGCAAGAGCAGGCGAAATATATACAAACACTGATCTCTGGCTGAATGAGACTCGAACCTACGAACCTTGGAACAAGGTACGCAGTGCTATACCATTCTCACCACACTGGACCATTAAATTTTTTTTATGTTAATCTCCAGGGTTTATTACCTGGACCTCAGCAATGAGAGTGGCTACTCTCACCGCTGGGCAACGGCGACCAGTGCATTTTTTTTTATAGTAATATTATTATTTTATACTAGATAACAAACGGATTGATGTTACTCTTCGCCTAGCCGCCCCCATCCTCACCGAACATAGGTGTATTTGCGGCAGGGCGACAGCTGATCAATTCGGTCTTCATGGTCTCGTGTGTCACACAGCAGAAGGGAAGTATGCCAGGCATGAGGAGATCAATGACATCATAAAGAGAAGCCTCGCCACAGCCCGTTGCCCACCTCAACGGGAACCCAAAGTGCAGAGGTCTGACGGAAGTCAAAAGCGTCCTGATGGAGCCACTATGCTACCCTGGAAGGATGGAAAGCAGGTTGCCTGCGACTACACCTGTGCTGCCACATTGGCAGACCCCTACTTGCCATACTCCACAGCTGAAGGGGGTGGAGCTGCCAGCCACAGGGAGACCCAGAAGATCCGCAAATATGAGGACCTTCCCCCGTGCTATAACTACATCCCAATAGGGTCGGAGACCCTTGAAGCATGGGGCAAGTGTGCTCTAAAGTTCCTCAAAGAGCTGGGTGAAAAGCTCATCATAGAAACCAAGGACCACAGGGCGACCAGCTTCCTCTTTCAGAGACTCAGTGTCGCGATCCAGAGAGGAAATACCTGCATCATTCTGGTCACGCAGCCCACCGTCGGGCACCTAGACGAAGTATTCGAGATGTAGCTCTGAGTTGTTATCTAGGTTGTTTTACTTTCTATTGTATTTTTGTGAATGTTTTGTCAATGTATTTTGTCTTTAAATAAAATATATATTAAATATAAGGGGTGGTAGGAGAAAATTCTCAGCTTCAGAGAGAACCTCCCTGAAGCAAGTTTATTCTTTTCTCTGAGGATGAGGGTCCCTAGGACAGTTCTAGAGGTGGTTACCTGGATACCTGGAGAGAGTTCCGGGGGTCAACGCCCCCGCGGCCCGGTCTGTGACCAGGCCTCCTTAGGTCAGTGTCCCAGGATGCGACCCACACCAGTCGACTAACACCCAGGTACCCATTTTACTGATGGGGAACATAGACAACAGGTGGAAAGAAACACGTCCAATGTTTCTACTCTGGCTGGGAATCGAACCCAGGCCCTCGCCGTGTGAAGCGAGAGCGTTAACCACCAGGCCACCATATATATATTATATATATATATATATATATATATATATATATATATATATATATATATATATATATATATATATATATATATATATATATATATATATATATATGTCGTGCCGAATAGGCAGAACTTGCGATCTTGGCTTAAATAGCAACGCTCATCTTGCCTTATAGGACAAGTGAAAATTTGTGTATGCAATAATTTCGCCAAAATCATTCTGAACCTAACGAAAAAAATATATTTCACTGTGTTTGTTTAGTATTAAATTACTGTAAACAAATCTAAATTATATTTAGATGTGTTAGGCTAAAATAAATTGTGCTTGTTATAATAAGGTTAGGTAAGTTTTTTAAGTTCCTTTTGGTGCAAAATTATATTTTTTTACATCAACATTAATGAAAAAAAATATCTTTAAACGTATAAGAGAAAATTTTAGAAAGGACTTAATTTTAAGTGAGTTTTTGCTAATTGACCAGTTTTACATATTCGGCACGACATATATATATATATATATATATATATATATATATATATATATATATATATATATATATATATATATATATATATATATATATATATATATATATATATATACATATATATATAATGTCGTGCCGAATAGGCAGAACTTGCGATCTTGGCTTAAATAGCAAAGTTCATCTTGCCATATAGGACAAGTGAAAATTTGTTTATGCAATAATCTCGCCAAAATAATTCTGAACCTAACGAAAAAAAGTATATTTCACTGTTTCTTTAGTATTAAATTATTGTAAACAAATTGAAAATATATTTAGTTGGGTTAGGCTAAAATAATTTTTTCTTGTTATAGTAAGGTTAGGTAAGTTTTCTAAGATTCTTTTGGAGCAAAATAAAAAAAAATTACATTAACATTAATGAAAAAAATTTATCTTTAAACGTATAAGAAAATTTTTAGAAAGGACTTAATTTTAAATGAGTTCTTGCTAATTGGCCAGTTTTACATATTCGGCACATATATATATATATATATATATATATATATATATATATATATATATATATATATATATATATATATGTCATATATATATATGTGTGTGTGTGTGTGTGTGTGTGTGTGTGTGTGTGTGTGTGTGTGTGTGTGTGTGTGTGTGTGTGTGTGTGTGTCGTGCCGATAGGTAAAACTTGCGATTTTGGTTAAATAGCAACGCTCTTCTTGCCGAATAAGGCAAGCGAAATTTTGTGTAAACAATTTCGCAAAAATCATTCTAAACCTAATAAGAAAATATATTTCATTGTGTCTATTATCAAATTATTATGTATTTGTCTCTGCTAATGAGGTTGTCTAACATCTTAGTATTCGCATAAACAACATAAATTTAAAGAGCGTCAGAATTACTAAGTGGGTTTGAGTGAGCCAACAATGGTTGTTCCAGCAAAACTGATTATCTCGTATTTTGTATCGTTAAGATAAGATAAGATAAGATTTCGTTCGGATTTTTAACCCCGGAGGGTTAGCCACCCAGGATAACCCAAGAAAGTCAGTGCGTCATCGAGGACTGTCTAACTTATTTCCATTGGGGTCCTTAATCTTGTCCCCCAGGATGCGACCCACACCAGTCGACTAACACCCAGGTACCTATTTGCTGCTAGGTGAACAGGACAACAGGTGTAAGGAAACGTGTCGAAATGTTTCCACCCGCCGGGAATCGAACCCGGGCCCTCCGTGTGTGAAGCGGGAGCTTTAGCCACCTTTTCTTATTGTCCAGCCTATTATATACCTTATTACTATGCTCTAGAAACAAGTTATACATGATATATGGACAGCGTGTGTTGGGTAGAGCCGTCTCCCATCAAGGGCGTGACAAAGTGAGTTCGGTGTTGTGTACCAAAACGGGTGAAGTAGGTGGCTCTGGTGGTGCCCAGGCGAGCAGGCGGGTGTTGTGCTCTCTCGGTACCAGGACACCATTCTCAAATGTTGTTAAACGTGCCCGCCCGCGTGGTATTAGTAGTGAGGTGTTAAAATTGGTGATCCAGGTCGAAAGTGCTCATGTAGACGTGATTTAGTTCCTTCTACCTGCTGCCCCATATCATAGCGACCTCTGGTTGCCGCTGGGGTGAAGAGGCCTATGTTGGAAGTATACTACGCCTCGCCACAACAGGCTGTTCAGCAGCTGCAGGCTGCGGTGCCTACACACGCCGCTTTCAACCCTCCTCAGGCAGCCCCTGTGCCCTGTACACTACATCAGAGCAGTCTTGGGCCTGCCTTCACACCGGCGTTCACGCACACCCTCACGCCTGTAACAGTGAGCCCGGCACTCACACTTGTGTTAATGAGTCGGGACCTACCCGCGTCATCCCTGTGATTAGGTAGGCCGCATTTGATGTTTTTTTTTTTTACACAGGGTTTGACAAGGTTAAGGATCCCTAGCTTTATTGACAGCTATTTACAGGTTAAGGATTCCTAACTTTATTGGCAAGCTAAGAGCTGTTACCTACATCAGCTCATTTGAAAGCATTTTGATTGTTATGAGACATACAAGTAGGAAACAGGATGAAGTTGGAGCCATCTGTGGGCCAGCACTTTTATTTGATCAACTGACTTTATCTCGTTGACATCATTATTCTGTACGAATGTGTTCCATAGTCGAGTCATCCTGGGTATGTATGATCTCAGATGGAGTGATGTTCTGGAGAAGGGTACAGCCAGAGTGAAGTTGCTGCTTTCTGCCCGTCTTGTGGCATAAAAGCTTGTTTCACACTGTCCTCGAAGTGGATCCAAGTGTGGTATTTTGACAATATTGGCCTTGTACATAACAGTAAGGCCACCCACATCCCTCCTATGTTGAAGGCTCTGCTGAAATGACAGATCTATCCAGGATGGGTCCAGGCGAGAGATGAGACGTCTTGCTCTGTTCTCTACTCTGTCAAGCAGTCGCAGATGAGAGGGGGGGCAGGCAAACCAAGAAAGTGGAGCATACTCAAGGTGCGAGCGTACTTGTGCCTCGTACAGGATCTTGCAACCCCTACTGTCAAGCAGATGGGAGATACGGCGAAGTGCTGTAAGCTTCCTGGCTGCCTTGTTTGCAAGATTTCCAACATGGTTCTTCATGGTTAGTTTGGAGTCAAATTTCACCCCAAGGATATCAACTTCTTCTCCAGGTGCCAACATCCTCCCATTCATCCTTACTACTGCACCAGCATTACCATCATGGTGCCTAGAGACGATCATCATTTGCGTTTTCTCAGGTGCAAATGTTACTTGCCATCTATTTCCCCAAGCTGATATAGCTCTCAGCTGGTGATTGATGTAGCTTAGAGCAGCTGGCATTTCTTCTCTTGGATAAGTGAATGTCAGTGTACAGTCGTCTGCATATGCATGTGATTCTGGGATGAGATGAAGAAGGTCGTTGAAGTAGACATTCCATAACAATGGACCCAGCACACTTCCTTGTGGAACACTTGCCCCAATAGGATGTCTTGCTGATTCCGTTCCATTGAGAACTACACTTAGAGATCTACCATGAAGGTAATCACTGAGGAGACATAGCGTAGAGCCTGCAATTCCCAGTGCTTGAAGTTTTGCTAAGAGGCCCTGGTGCCACACCCGGTCGAAAGCGCCAGCAATGTCCAGTGCTACCACACAGCTGACTTTGGATTCATCCAGTGACTGGTGCCACTTAGTGGAGAGGTTTAACAACAGATCAGCAGCAGAGTAACCTTTCCTGAAGCCATATTGACGATCACAAAGTAGTAAGTGGTAGTCAAAAAACTCTGTCATTTGTCTTGAGATTATTGTCTCAAGGATCTTACCAGTGATTGACAGGAGTGACACTGGTCTGTAGTTGCTGATTTCTGCTCTGCTCTTCTTTTTGTGAACAGGGACTACATTTGCCTCTTTCCATAGAGAGGGCCATTTACACTGTACTAGAGAGGGTCATTTACACTGTTGCTCAGTGCTCACTCCCATGACTACTTTACTCTCTTCTCTTTTTGTACTTGAGCTGTAGAGAAGAATAGCAGTAGATTAATTTTTTGTTAATCCCCTCAGGGATGTAATATATGATAGGTAAACTTGTCGATGCACGCTTCCGGTTAACTCGACATAACCTCGACTGACTTTTTTCATGTATTGAAAACACTGTTTTCAGTATTGTGAGATACTTCTGTTGGGAGGCGATGTCTTAATCCTGATCTATGTTTTTGGAGTCTGGCTCTTTGGAGTTTAAATTTCTGAATAATGCTTTGATACTCTTTTCTCCAATTTGGAAATAATAATGCAAATATAGAAGAAAATCCTAACACCAAGTCTCACAGATAACTTAATACTGGCTCCGTCGACTTTGATCACGCATCTTAACTATTGTGTGTTTCGTAGGTATAAATAATAAATATACATTACGAACGTTTTATGACTTTTATCCTTTGATGAGAACATTTTCTGCAGCTTCTCCTTAAATTTTGTACCATATTTATATCTGTTGTTTAATTTCGCAATTTGGTCACAGAAATTACTATACAATCTTGCTTACAATTTTTGTGCTATTGGAGTGTTCACTGAAAATCCGCATTAATTGGTTCATAATAAAATCGTCTGTATTGTGTTTTAACGAGTTAACGTTCAGGTAGTAATTTTTCACTGAGATGCTATCTCCCTATTTCCCCTCTCTTCCTTCAGCTTGGTTGTTTGTGTTTGGGACACCGCAGTCCGGCACAGGTACTGCTGCCCGGCTGCATTTAAACATTTAAGGGTCTTTTGGTAATTCGCTTTATAACTAAAGAGTGTTGAAAGGGCCTTGAGCCTTCAATGTTTACTGAATTATCGCAAGTGCAAATGCTGCTTTTCACAAGTTATTTTGCAGTCTACCAAACTTGGCTTGAGAATTTATTGTTGAGGCAGAGTGCGAGCGTGTAAAGGCATCCTTCGATCTTTAGGCTTAAGTTAATGACCGTACTGACCACTAGGCTTCCTCATCTGGTAGTTGTCATTAGTGTTCTATTCTGTTTTGATAGAATTGTGTAAAATGTTATCCGTGTATTATTTTACATCTTTTTTTCAGTTTAAAGAAAAAACAATACAGTGACAATTGTCTATTTTATAGACAAGCACCAGGATGTAACTTGTTGGAACTCAACATGAATATTTTTTTTTTATTTTCTTGAAATATCCACTACAGTCATTATTTTTTTATATTTTGTGCTACCCGCAAGGTCCTCAACAAGCCTCAAACAAGCATGTTATGCATAGAGGCGCATTAATTATCCTTTGAAAAAGTGGTATAGCTGCTAGGTTATCCAAAGGGCTACTGATGTCAAAAAAATCTCTTAATCAAAACCTGCAAGAAACCACCCCCTATCACGTGCATTAACTATTATATGAAGGAGGAGCATGGACACAGGAGTCATCCAACAGACACTAAGAACAATTTACTGCAACTCTACAAGGGTGACAGTAAAGCAATTGCAAAGAACTACAGACCGATTGCACTGACGTCCCACTTTTTTAAATAAGATTTGAAAGGGTTCTAAGAAACAAGATCCCCAACCATTTGAATACCCATCAGTTGCACAACCCAGGGCAGCATGGGTTTAGAGCAGGTCGTTCCTCTCTCTCACAGCTACTGGATCACTATGACATGGTCTTGGATGCATTGGAGAACAATCCAAATGCAAATGTAGAATACACAAACTTTGCGAAAGCCTTCGACAAATGCGATCATGTCGTAACAGCACACACAATGCGTAATAAAGTAGGTAGATGGAACTGTAACTTCCTAACAAATAGAACACAAAGAGCAATAGTAAACAGAGTAAAGTCAGAAGAGGCTACGGTGAAAAGCTCTCGTTCCACAAGGTACAGTACTCGCCCCCAGTCTTTTCCTCATCATATCTGACATAGACAGAAATGTAAGCCTAAAGCTAGTGCCGGATCAGCCAGGTTGTGGTTCGTACGTTGGACTACGTGAAGCTAGCAATAACAGCCTCGTTTATCAGGCCCTGATCCTCCAGGAGGCCTGGTCATGGACCTGGCCGTGGGGGCGTTGATCCCCGGAATAGTCTCCAGGTAGACTCTAGGTAGCATATGTGAGATTACTAAGACAGATGATTACATGGCATAAAGCTTTTGTGTAGAAAAATAGTTCAGACAAGTGTTTAATTTATCATAAAACTTTTGCTAGGAAATTCATGACAGCAGCCTCACGTTACCTTACTACTCGATGTTTTGCTAGTTGACCCTAGTGAGTGTAGAGCTTAGTTATGATTCCATTAATAACACTCTATCTGTTGTTTACGTATCATGGTAATCTTTCATACTAGCATGAGTCCTTCAGCTACTGCTTCAAGTGATGGCCTAACAACGCCTGTATATATCCACCACATCTCATGTTTACAATGGTGACATATCACTACCTCTACAATCCGAGTCCACCGATCTGAAATGTTTTCACGCACTCTCAAAATTATCTTCACTATTACGTGATTCTCCATCATTTCTCTCATCCTCTTCTTCGTCCCCATTATCATCATTCACAATTAACCCAATTACGGAACATATTTTTCTTCCTTAAGCGTGTGGTCCATCTATCACACTCCCACCCTCAGCTGGTATCCTGCCACCTTTCTTGATGATCTAACCTGTTTAACGGATTTATAACTAACCTTTAAAACCTTTACAGAAAATCTTTTCCTCCCTTCCCAGTAAACACTGTAAATAAAAAAAAAAGCACTGAATCAGTCCTGCTCGCCTATACAATATTTGGGCTATGTAACACCAACTGTTTTCAGTCATTTGTCTCTCTTACTCTTAACTGACATTTGACAATTTACTTCGCAGTTTATTCCACTACACGATACCTCTAATGATCTAATTCTTCTCTTTTAATGCTTACACACACACACACACACACACACACACACACACACACACACACACACACACACACACACACACACACACACACACACACACACACACGCACACACACGCACACATACGCACACATATATACATAATATATATGTATATATATATATATATATATATATATATATATTATATATATATATATATATATATATATATATATATATATATATATATATATATATATATATATGTGTGTGTGTGTGTTGTGTGTGTGTGTGTGTCTTTATGTATATAAATTACGTAATGGTTGCCTTTAGAGATACCTAATAATGGATTTTTTTTTATTTAATATCTTTTAATATGTCTTTTAATATTAGTGCTGTTTGATCTGGTCGTCTTCCAACTCAGGATCTTTCAATATAAAATGAATCTTCATCTTCGCGATCTCTGAGAAATGTTGAATAAAAGCTCTTATGTCAGTTGAGAGAGATCAGCTGGAGATCTTTTATCCCTTTTTTTTTGGGGTGTTTATATACAGCTCGTTGGCGTCGTATTCACAGGCAGAAGCAGCTGGGATTATCAGATGTGGGAAATAGCTCACTCAGATTGCCCAACGAATGACCCATGTCATTTCATATTCATCCTCACTCATGTGAATGAAAATCAATAATCATGAATCTAAAACTTTGTGACATCAGGACACATGCTTTCAGCTGCATAATGGTAAAAATGCAAGTTAATTCTTGGTATAAAGAACTCGTACTTGGTAATCTCATGATTAACAAGCCTTACCGGCTCAGGGACATGGTTTATTCATATAAAGTTCACTGGAGTCAATGGAATCTAAGAATTTAGAATTGTGAAGATCGTAAAAATGTTTATGACAACAATAGGAACCAGTCACACTGGGGGAACTAAATACAAATCTTATTGAACTTTTTGTGTGTGTTGTGTGTTGCAGAGGCAATGTGCTTTACTATCATGATAGTAAGAGTTTGGAACCGCATAACTGTACGCTTATTTTTTTGTAATTTTTCTTCCATTAACAGACCTGAAAAGTTATGTGAGCAACACATTAATCTAAAATCCAAGAATTTCTAGGAAAATGAAAATATGATAAAGGTCAACTGTGATCGAAAGATTAAGTAAAATTTATATTTTACCTAAAATTTCTATATTACTTTGTCTTTTAAACTTAGTGTCTCAAGTGCAACATACTTGTCTACTGCCATGCACAGGAATATTTGCATTTACATAACTCCGTGTTTACACTTTAACATATTCAGAATCATTTTCCAAGGTTTTTCAAGCAACGCATTCAATCACCTCAAAGTGACCAATATAATCACGTTCTATCCCAACAAACTAGGGAATCTCTTTCCAAGAAACAAACATTCAGCTATGCAAGACACTGTCTACAAGGATCATTGAACACCAGAGGGCAATACGTTATTTAGAGGATAACTCAGGCATTTGTCAACATGTCAGTATCAATCCTAACACTCATTGGGAAGCTGCCACCATCAAACATAAATCACACTGTAGCTACAAACGCAAAATCATAGAATCTGACCTAATGGCTACGACTCCCAATTTCATCATCTCACAGGGACAATGGAAACCAAACATTTCAAAATTCCCCTTCAAGAAATACATACCAGCGCCTAACCTAATACAGAACACAAACACAACATGACGATCAGATAGCACAAAGAAACTTCCTACCCAATTTTTTAGCTTCACTTCAGTACCTGTCTTTTCACCCACCTACTGCTTGACGCGTCCCTCCACTCACGTGTACGGAGTGAGGTGCAACCTTCCCTTTATATCCTTGTTCTCATTTCACTTACGTATCCGCTGAAGAGGATCCAGAAGGGGAACAAAATATACAGACCAATTATTCTTCTGAGTTTGTTTCACTATTGGTTATTGTTGATCACTGACATGAGTTCATGACACTTTAGTTATCCATATATAAATATAACTAACATATTAGATAAGATTCGAATCCAGTCCTATAAGTAGCAGGATAGTGGTTTAACTACTGTACCATGCCATTATCAACGACTCGCTTTGAAAGGACTTAAGTTAGATCTTGCTACAGCCATGTTGGTAATAGGTGGAAGAGTCGTCCGTAAATACCTGTATTTGTAGTTATGGTGTTCCCCACGCTAGCTTTCGTCGTGTATTCAAATATAGTTAGGTGAAAGAGCATTTGTTAGGCCAGTACTTTCCTGCTTGTTTTAGAACTGGCTTGCCATGGTTCGAGTTCCACCCGTTCAGTGAGATGCTTGCAATCGTATTTTTAAGTTTTCTTAAGACACTTCAATACAAACTGTAAATTTGAAAGGAAAACGGCAATCTAATAAAGTAATAAACCATACCACGGGTGGGGTTTGAACCCGCGATCAGAGAGTCTCAAAATTCCAGACCGCGGATTTAAACTCCACCCGTGGTATGGTTTGTTTGCAATCGTGTCATTACGATTTCGTGTGTCAAGTAATAAAGTAATTTTTGTATCAAATACTATATAATTTGTCTCTAGGAAATTTTATAGCGAATTCTCTATAGTTTTTAATTTAACAATATTAGATACATCAGCAGGGTGCTGTTACTTATCATACATAATAGTAATAATGACAGAATAACAGAAAAAAATGTTAAGCAAATTAACACACATGCAACTGCTGTGACATTTTATTGTGGTAACATTCCAGTTTCCAGGATCATCAAGCCGGTAACTAAAGTAAAAGGACACAAGTGCAACTAATGTGACATTTTATTGTGGTAACGTTTCGCTTTCCAGGAGCTTTGTCAAGTCGTAACGGTTTGACAAAGCTCCTGGAGAGCGAGACGTTACCATACTAAAATGTCACATTACTTGCACTTGTGTCCTTTTACTTTACATATTGTCGGTAATTCTACCAAATATAAACAAACCGGTAACAAGGCTTTACAAAGGTCCTCGAGAGCGAAATGTTGAAACAGTAAAATGTCACATTACTGCATCTGTGTCCATTTACCTACATGACGGTTACAGAGTGGGAACAAAACCCTGTCATAATCCCTCAAGCAGCATGGGGCTTATTAGAGGTGTTGACAACTGTCGGCCTCAGCTGGGAGACTTCAGTAGGGCAATGAGGACAGCGTCAAGTATTTCAGCAAGGTGTTTATCAGTTACAAGAGCTTTGGAGGTTTCGTTTGAGCATAGCTGGAGTTGCTATCACTTAAGTATTGCCTTCTCTCAGGATAACCTATCGTATACACAGGAGTTAGATAATTTTTATGAAGATATCTCCCTCGTGAAGCTTTTTTCTTTTTAACACATCGGCCGTTTCCCACCAAGGTAGGGTGGGCCGCGGAAAAAAAAAACTTTCATCATTCACTCCATCACTGTCTTGCCAGAGGCATGCTTACACTACATTTATAAAATTGCATCATTAACACCCCTCCTTCAGAGTAGAGACACTGTACTTCCCATCTCCAAGGACTAAAGTCCGGCCTGCCGGTTTCCCTGAATCCCTTCATAAATGTTACCTTGCTTACATTCCAACAGAACATCAAGTCCTAAAAGCCATTTGTTTACATTCGCTCCTGTCTAACATGCCCACGCACGCTTGCTGGAAGTCCAGGCCCCTCGCACACAAAATCTCCTTTACCCCCTCCCTCCAAACTTTCCTAGGTCGACCCCTACCCGACCTTCCCTCCACTACAGATTTGTATACCCTCAAAGTTATTCTATTTCGTTCCATCTTCTCTACATGCCCAAATCATCTCAATAACTCCTCCTCAGCCCTCTGAATAATAGTTTTGGTAATGTCACACCTCCTAATCTCCAAAACACGGATTCCCTGCATTATATTCAAATTACACTTTGCCCTCAGGCATAACATCTCCATTGCCTCCAGCCTTCTCCTTGTTGCAACATTCACAACCCATGCCTCACACCCATACAAGAGCGTTGGTATAACCATACTCTCATACATTCCCCTCTTTGCTTTCATGAAGTTCTTTGTCTTCACAGACTCCTCAGTGCACCGCTCACCTTTTTCCCCTGGTCAATTCTATGATTCACCTCATCTTTCATAGACCCATCTGCTAACACGTCAGCTCCCAAGTATTTGAATGCATTCACCTCCTCCATGCTTTCTCCCTCCAATCTAATATCCAATTTTCAGAAACCTAATTTTTTTTATCCTCATCACTTAACTCTTTCCTATATTCACTTTTAACTTCCTTCTACATTCCCCACCAAACCCATCAGTCAACCTCTGCAATTTCCCTTCAGAATCCACCAAAAGCACAGTGTCATAAGCAAAGAGCAACTGTGACAACTCCCATTTTGTGTTAGATTCTTTATCTTTTAACCCCACACCTCTTGCCAAAACCTGAGCATTCACTTCTCTTACAACTCCATCTATAAATATATTGAACAACCATGGTGACATCACACATCCATGTCTAAGGCCTACATTTACTGGGAAATAATCCCCCTTTCGCCTTTATACTCTTCTCCAGGTGCATAGACACTTATTATGACCCACTTTTCACATCCGGCCCTTTTTTTTTTTAATCCACACAATCCTTGAATTTATACATTTATATTTCCTTCTCTTTCTCCATAATTGATCCTTTAACATTATTGCTACCCCTTCCTTGGCTCTAACTTTCTCAGATACTCCTCACTTTATCCCATTCGTGAAGTTATCCCCATTATACATAGGAGACAGAATAGAGAGATAGGGAAAGAGGAATCTGGTTGTCATACTACATCTTACTACAGGAAGAGGAAATACAGAGAGAGTGGAAGAGAAATTTGAAGACACCATACCCAACTGCTGTATTTATGTACATTAATAGATAACAATGCAGAATCATTATATACATAAAGCTATGTAATGACGCTGGACTTATATTTTTTTATTTGTATAATGAAAAGATCCATCATATCACATCAGTACAGAGCTGATACTCTGTTCCATATAATAGTTACATAGAACAATGTTTTAAAAGTGTATACACTCATACACACATGAACGCATATGTACATACACATACACGTGCATGTATATATGGGTGAGCGAAATTGGAGCGACCTGACTATTGGTCAGGTAGGTGGTGTTGGTTGCATATATGACAGCTTTTGTTCCATGTAAGGAATTTAGATCAACCAAAAATGATCCCAAATGGATAAACAATAGATTAAAACATCTCGTTGGTAAAAAGAGATGCATATATAGGCGTATCAAAAGAGGGGAGGGGCAGTTAAGAAATCAATATATTCGATTAAAGAGAGACATTAAAAAGAAAATAAGAAAAGTTAAAAGAGATTATGAGGCTAAAGTGGCAAGGGATTCGAAGACTATCCCAAAAGATTTCTTTCAGGTATACAGAAGTAAGATTAGAGACAAGATAGGCCTACTCAAAAGTACTCAGGTCAGATAACTGACAGTGAGTATTCGTAGCAACATCACCACATGGGAGCACTATGAACTGCTTAGAAGGGCCATGGAACAGCAATCTCAGTAGTTCATAGTGCTCACATGTGGTGGTGATGTCTCGAATATTCACCGGGCACTTGCTAAGAGTAACATAAACGTTTCCACAATAAACACATCATTTATCAAAGACCTCACTACGAAACGCAGCCCCACACCTCTAACTTCCACAGTAGGCGTCTACACCATCCCCTGTGGATTCTGTCCCAAGAAAGATGTAAGCGAAACAGGCAGAGATCTTGTGGTCCGCCTGAACGAGCATCTAAATGCCAGCAACAGAGACGGCTAAAGGTACGCCTGTGTCCTCCACAGAGACTCCACGGTACATTTGATGAACTGGGATGAGGCACAACTCGTTCTCACAGAACATGACCGTAGACGCCGACGGTGTCTAGAAGCCTCGTTAATCGCCGTCACCGACACAATAGAGCGTAACACTGGAAACCACAAAATTTAAAAAAACATTAACATACATGATACTCAACCAGGCAAAGCACCACCTACCCAGAAACACAGGAGTCACATGATCTCATCGTCTATCCGTCCTTATCCCAGTATGCCATCCTTCAGGTCACCATGCGTCACTCACACTTCACTCTCTTGCTATGTATGTCTTTCAACCTCTGTATGTTAGAAGTGATCAAGGTCCCAGGCCCGAAACGTTCTCTAATAAATATGTCCTAGTGATTATATGTTTTTCTAAGCCAGTATCTACAGTTATAAGTCCTTGAGCATGCAATACAATCACAGAAAGGTGATCTTAACAATGCAACACAAGCCATGAGGGGATGGAAATCCTTATCTCAAGAATTTTCAAGAGTTTCCTTGCTTCAGCAGGAGCTGTGCAGTGTTGCAAAATCAGCAACATGTAGACTGAGGGAAAGTTTTCCCAGAGGAAGGGTAGCGTGTTGACGCTGGCGGAACAGGCCAGAGTCAACACAAAGATCAGAAGCAGAGAGAATCTCACAACAATAATTTATGAATGTTTTCCCTACCTCCTGGTCTAAGAATATATAATTTATTTAGCTTCTTAGGGCCTGTCATAATTAGCAAGGCGTGTCTCACTATAATGTATGACCACATGTGACTTAACATGAACCACAACATGCGCCACCACAAGTGCCACCACATGTACCACCCGCAGCACTACGTGTATCACCACTAGAACCACCCCATGTACCACCACATGCACCAAGACATGCACCAGCATCTCCGCATGAACCACCACAAACACCACCACATACCTCACCACATAGACTATCCCATGTACAGTATTACCACTACATGCTCTATAAAATTCGTTATCACATTCATAGACACACGTATTACTCCCACAAGCACCACCACAAGCACTACAAGCACCAACACAAACACCACCACAAGCACCACCACAAGCACCACCATAAGCACCACTATCACACAGTAACATTTACAACCACTTGCACTAATGACAAACATTCTTTTTAAATATGACCTCAGTCACCACTTAAGTTGACTAAATAAACATGTACCACCAGCGTTTGCTGTACCACAGTCTCCTGTAGTTCGTCAATGTACAGCGAATAGAAGATCGAACCTCGACCATTGCTTGTGCAGAATGACTCAGTACCAACACATGCACCAAATAGTGGAGAGGTCAGTGGAAATAAAAGTCAGGTGATACTAAGAGCGAGGCTGGATGTTGGAGTTAGGTCGAGGAGATTTAGGCAACTGACAGTGTTTCCGGACAGAGTGTACGATGGAGTTTGTTAATGTATACATTTCTCTTTTTAAAATTTATTCTTTGGTTTCGGAGAAGTTTATATTAAGTGTCTCAAGGTATATTCAGTGTGTTCCGTGGTTCCCATGATGTATTAGATCATTTCTTGATGCGTTGTTTATTAAAGTTGAAGATGAAATCAAGCAGAAAACATCCTAACAAGGATATCATGGTATATTTATTCCCACAGTACCACTTCAAACCAAAAGAAGCATATCATAGAATTCTCTCTCTCTACATTGAGAAATTGCAATGACCATTTTCTGCATGATTAGCAATAGCATAATAAAGATGTTTTCTATACTGTGTAATCTCGAAGCTCCTCACATACACGACACACCTAGAGTTAGAACGGTAATTGACATTTTTCCCACTGGACTTATTTCAATCACAAGAAATATCCAAAATTTCAAACCACAGGATAACCAATGGCACAGCATGAATTTGTAGTATTCTTTATAGGAGGTACAAAAATTTTCTGTTTGGATGAAACACATTGAGATTCATAGAGAGAAGCAACACTGTGGACATTCATGTCCTTCAGTTCCACGTCAAAGACTCGTGAAAAAAAAAAAAACAAAAAAAAAAAACAAGCTAATATGTCTCACCAAAATCCTAGATAAAAACATGGGAATATATACAGATATGCAAAAGCCCTTCTCGCACACATTAATCAGGCGCTATAACCAAAAATACAAATCTCATAATGATGCCTTGATCCAGACCACCTTGAACCGTAAAGGTTTTCACTGCTACAAATATCTTTAAAATTAGCAGTAATCGCACAACCATGTGAAACCCCAAATGCAATGCACACGAAAACCTAAATACATCCCTGTTTTCAACTCTACGTGTATATTTACATGCAACCCTAAATGCACCCACTGCAACCCTACATGTGACCTCACTGTAAACCCATACTGAACCCCACATGCAGACTCACATGTAATTCTACGTGCAGTCATAAATGAAACCCCACATTCAAACCAACATGCAACCCCAAATGCATCCAGACTGAAATTCCACATGTAACACATATGTAACCCCACGCACAACCTTATACGCAACCCTACGGACATCAAAACAGCAACACCACAGGCAGCACCACGGCAGCACAACTCCAACTCCACGGGCAACACCACTTTAGCACCACATGCAACACCATTGCAACCCCACATGCAACACCTTTGCAACCCCACATGCAACACCATTGCAACCCCACATGCAACACCATTGCAACCCCACAGGCAACACCATTGCAACCCCACAGACAACACGACTGCGGCACTACATGCAGGGGCCTCAACCAGCTGAAGTGCCTCCAGAGATTAAGTGAGAAGTGTTAACAGTTTCGGATGTAAGTTTATAATTGATGTTTTTGAGAGAATTGTTCCTGGAAATTACCACAAGCAAATGTCTGAATTTCAATTATGGTTAGACTTGTAAAAATAAACTTAATATTTCTTTAAGTTTTTCCTTATGAAAATATCACTGGTGCTCACAGTATCTGTAGTCCAGGGACCTCACAGTATCTGTAGTCCAGGGGCCTCACAGTATCTGTAGTCCAGGGGCCTCACAGTATCTGTAGTCCAGGGGCCTCACAGTATCTGTAGTCCAGGGGCCTCACAGTATCTGTAGTCCAGGGGCCTCACAGTATCTGTAGTCCAGGGGCCTCACAGTATCTGTAGTCCAGGGGCCTCACAGTATCTGTAGTCCAGGGGCCTCACAGTATCTGTAGTCCAGGGGCCTCACAGTATCTGTAGTCCAGGGGCCTCACAGTATCTGTAGTCCAGGGGCCTCACAGTATCTGTAGTCCAGGGGCCTCACAGTATCTGTAGTCCAGGGGCCTCACAGTATCTGTAGTCCAGGGGCCTCACAGTATCTGTAGTCCAGGGGCCTCACAGTATCTGTAGTCCAGGGGCCTCACAGTATCTGTAGTCCAGGGGCCTCACAGTATCTGTAGTCCAGGGGCCTCACAGTATCTGTAGTCCAGGGGCCTCACAGTATCTGTAGTCCAGGGGCCTCACAGTATCTGTAGTCCAGGGGCCTCACAGTATCTGTAGTCCAGGGGCCTCACAGTATCTGTAGTCCAGGGGCCTCACAGTATCTGTAGTCCAGGGGCCTCACAGTATCTGTAGTCCAGGGGCCTCACAGTATCTGTAGTCCAGGGGCCTCACAGTATCTGTAGTCCAGGGGCCTCACAGTATCTGTAGTCCAGGGGCCTCACAGTATCTGTAGTCCAGGGGCCTCACAGTATCTGTAGTCCAGGGGCCTCACAGTATCTGTAGTCCAGGGGCCTCACAGTATCTGTAGTCCAGGGGCCTCACAGTATCTGTAGTCCAGGGGCCTCACAGTATCTGTAGTCCAGGGGCCTCACAGTATCTGTAGTCCAGGGACCTCACAGTATCTGTAGTCCAGGGGCCTCACAGTATCTGTAGTCCAGGGGCCTCACAGTATCTGTAGTCCAGGGGCCTCACAGTATCTGTAGTCCAGGGGCCTCACAGTATCTGTAGTCCAGGGGCCTCACAGTATCTGTAGTCCAGGGGCCTCACAGTATCTGTAGTCCAGGGGCCTCACAGTATCTGTAGTCCAGGGGCCTCACAGTATCTGTAGTCCAGGGGCCTCACAGTATCTGTAGTCCAGGGGCCTCACAGTATCTGTAGTCCAGGGGCCTCACAGTATCTGTAGTCCAGGGGCCTCACAGTATCTGTAGTCCAGGGGCCTCACAGTATCTGTAGTCCAGGGGCCTCACAGTATCTGTAGTCCAGGGGCCTCACAGTATCTGTAGTCCAGGGGCCTCACAGTATCTGTAGTCCAGGGGCCTCACAGTATCTGTAGTCCAGGGGCCTCACAGTATCTGTAGTCCAGGGGCCTCACAGTATCTGTAGTCCAGGGGCCTCACAGTATCTGTAGTCCAGGGGCCTCACAGTATCTGTAGTCCAGGGGCCTCACAGTATCTGTAGTCCAGGGGCCTCACAGTATCTGTAGTCCAGGGGCCTCACAGTATCTGTAGTCCAGGGGCCTCACAGTATCTGTAGTCCAGGGGCCTCACAGTATCTGTAGTCCAGGGGCCTCACAGTATCTGTAGTCCAGGGGCCTCACAGTATCTGTAGTCCAGGGGCCTCACAGTATCAGTATGTAGTCCAGGGACCTCACAGTATCTGTAGTCCAGGGGCCTCACAGTATCCGTAGTCCAGGGGCCTCACAGTATCTGTAGTCCAGGGGCCTCACAGTATCTGTAGTCCAGGGGCCTCACAGTATCTGTAGTCCAGGGGCCTCACAGTATCTGTAGTCCAGGGGCCTCACAGTATCTGTAGTCCAGGGGCCTCACAGTATCTGTAGTCCAGGGGCCTCACAGTATCTGTAGTCCAGGGGCCTCACAGTATCTGTAGTCCAGGGGCCTCACAGTATCTGTAGTCCAGGGGCCTCACAGTATCTGTAGTCCAGGGGCCTCACAGTATCTGTAGTCCAGGGGCCTCACAGTATCTGTAGTCCAGGGGCCTCACAGTATCTGTAGTCCAGGGGCCTCACAGTATCTAGTCCAGGGGCCTCACAGTATCTGTAGTCCAGGGGCCTCACAGTATCTGTAGTCCAGGGGCCTCACAGTATCTGTAGTCCAGGGGCCTCACAGTATCTGTAGTCCAGGGGCCTCACAGTATCTAGTCCAGGGGCCTCACAGTATCTGTAGTCCAGGGGCCTCACAGTATCCGTAGTCCAGGGGCCTCACAGTATCTGTAGTCCAGGGGCCTCACAGTATCTGTAGTCCAGGGGCCTCACAGTATCTGTAGTCCAGGGGCCTCACAGTATCTGTAGTCCAGGGGCCTCACAGTATCTGTAGTCCAGGGGCCTCACAGTATCTGTAGTCCAGGGGCCTCACAGTATCTGTAGTCCAGGGGCCTCACAGTATCTGTAGTCCAGGGGCCTCACAGTATCTGTAGTCCAGGGGCCTCACAGTATCTGTAGTCCAGGGGCCTCACAGCATCTGTAGTCCAGGGGCCTCACAGCATCTGTAGTCCAGGGGCCTCACATCATCTGTAGTGCAGGGGCCTCACAGCATCTGTAGTCCAGGGGCCTCACAGCATCTGTAGTCCAGGGGCCTCACAGCATCTGTAGTCCAGGGGCCTCACAGCATCTGTAGTCCAGGGGCCTCACAGTATCTGTAGTCCAGGGGCCTCACAGCATCTGTAGTCCAGGGGCCTCACAGCATCTGTAGTCCAGGGGCCTCACAGTATCTGTAGTCCAGGGGCCTCACAGTATCTGTAGTCCAGGGGCCTCACAGTATCTGTAGTCCAGGGGCCTCACAGTATCTGTAGTCCAGGGGCCTCACAGTATCTGTATTCCAGGGGCCTCACAGCGTCTGTATTCCAGGGGCCTCACAGCATCTGTATTCCAGGGGCCCCACAGCATCTGTATTCCAGGGGCCTCACAGCATCTGTATTCCAGGGGCATCACAGCATCTGTAGTCCAGGGGCCTCACAGTATCTGTAGTCCAGGGGCCTCACAGTATCTGTAGTCCAGGGGGATCACAGTATCTGTAGTGCAGGGGCCTCCCAGTATATGCAGTCCGGAGACCTCACAGTATCTGTAGTCCAGGGGCCTCACAGTATCTGTAGTTCAGGGGTCTCACAGTATCTGTAGTCCAGGGGCCTCACAGTATCTGTAGTCCAAAAGCCTCATAGTATCTGTAGTCCAGGGGCCTAACAGTATCTGTAGTCCAGGGGCTTCACAGTATCTGTAGTCCAGGGGCCTCACAGTATCTGTAGTCCAGGGGCCTCACAGTATCTATAGTCCAGGGGCCTCACAGTATCTGTAGTCCAGGGGCCTCACAGTATCTGTAGTTCAGGGGCCTCACAGTATCTGTAGTTCAGGGGCCTCACAGTATCTGTAGTTCAGGGGCCTCACAGTATCTGTAGTCCAGGGGCTTCACATCTGTAGTCCAGGGTCCTCACCGCATCTGTAGTCCAAGGGCCTCCCAGAATCTGCAGTCCAGGGGCCTCACAGTATCTGTAGTCAAGAGCGTCACAGTATCTGTAGTCCATGGGCCTCACAGTGTCTCCAGTCCAGGGGCCTCGCAGTATCTGTAGTCCAGGGGCCTCACAGTATCTGTAGTTCAGGGGTCTCAGTATCTGTAATCCAGGGGCCTCACAGTATCTGTAGTTCAGGGGTCTCACAGTATCTGTAGTCCAGGGGTTTCACAGTATCTGTAGCCCAGGAACCTCACAGTAACTGTACCCATGGGTCTCACAGTATCTGTAGCACAGGTGCCTCACAGTACCTGTAGTGCAAGAGCCTCAAAATAACTGTAGCCCAGGTGCCTCACAGTACCTGAAGCCCAGGGGGCTCATAGTATCTGTAGGCCAGGGGATTCACAGTACCTGTAGTCCAGGGACATCGAAGAAGTGCCTGTACTTCCGGGGCCTCACAGTATCTATAACCCAGCTGCCTAACAGCATTTGTAGTCCAGGGGCCTCACAATACCTATAGCCAAGGTACCTCACAGCACCTGTAGCCCTAGGGCCTCACAATATCTGTAGCCCAGAGGCCTCACAGTATCGGCAGTCCAGAGGTCATAAAGTACCTGTAGCCCAGTGGTCTCACAGTATCTGTACCTCAGGGGCCTCACAGTACCTGTAGCCCAGTGGTTTCACAGTACCTGTAGCCCAGGAGCCTCACAGTATCTGTAGCCCAGGAGCCTCACAGTATCTGTATCCGTGGAGCCTCACAGTATCTGTAGCACAAAAGCCTCACAGTATCTGTAGCCCAGGAGCCTCACAGTATCTGTAGCCGAGGGGATTCGCAGTGCCTGTAGTCCAGGGGCCTCACAGTACCTGTAGCCCGGTGGTATTACAGTACCTGTACCTCAGGGGCCTCACAGCATCTTTCGCCTAGAGGCCTCACAGAACCTGTAACCCAGGGATCTCACATTACCTGTAACCCAGGGATCTCACAGTACCTGTAGCCCAGGGGCCTCACAGTATCTGTAGCCCAGGGGCCTCACAATACCTGTAGCCCAGGGACCTCACAGTACCTGTACCAAGGGGCCTCACAATACCTGTAAACCAGGGGTCTCACAGAACCCGTACCCAAAGGTCTCACAGTATCTGTAGCCCAGGTGCCTCACAGTATGTGTAGTACAAGGGCCTCACAATACTTGTAGCCCAGATACCTCACAGAACCTGAAGCGAAGAAGGCTCACAGTACCTGTACCATTGGGTTTAACAGTACCTGTAGCCCAGGTGCTTCACAGTACCTGTAGTACAAGGGCCTCACAATACCTGTAGCCCAGGTGCCTCACAGTACCTGAAGCGCATGGGGCTCACAGTACCTGTAGGCCACGGGATTCACAGTACCTGTAGCCAAGATGCCTCACAGTACCTGTACCAAAGGGTCTCATCTACCTATAGACCAGAGGCCTCACAGTACGTGTAGCCCAGGGGGATCACAGTGTCTGTAGCCTGGGTGTCTCACAGTACCTGCAGTCCAGGGGTGTCACAGTACCTGTACCCAGGGGTGTCACAGTACCTGTAGTCCAAGGGCCTCACAGTATCTGTACAAAAGGGTCTCACAATATCTGTAGCCCAGGGGTCTCACAGTATCGGTAGTCCAGGGGCCTCACAGTGCCTGTAACCCAGGGGCCTCACAGTATCTGTAGCCCAGGGGCTTGCCAGTACTTGTATCTAGTGGCCCTCACAGTACCTGTAGCCCAGGGGTCTCACAGTATCTGTAGCAAGGGTGTCTCACAGTACCTGCAGTCCAGGGGCCTCACAGTACCTGTACCATTGGGTTTAACAGTACCTGTATCCCAAGTGCCTCACAGTACCTGTAGTACAAGGGCCTCACAATACCTGTAGCCCAGGTACCTCACAGTACCTGAAGCGCAGGGGGCTCACAGTACCTGTAGGCCAAAGGATTCACAGTACCTGTAGTCCAGGGGCCTCGAAGTACCTGTACCCAGGGGTCTCAGAGTGCCTGTAGCCCAGATGCCTCACAGTACATGTACCAAAGGGCCTCATAGTACCTATAGACAAGGGGCCTCAGAGTACCTGTAGCCCAGGGGGTTCACAGTACCTGTTCCCAGAAGTTACACAGTACCTGTACCCAGAAGTTTCACAGTACATGTAGTCCAGGGGCCTTACAGTATCTGTACCCAAGGGTCTCGCAGTATCTGTAGCCCAGGGGTCTCACAGTATCGGTACTCAAGGGGCATCACAGTGTCTGTAACCCAGGGGCCTCACAGTATCTGTAGCCCAGGGGCCTGACAGTACTTGTATCTAGTGGCCATCACAGTACCTGTAGCCAAGGGGTCTCACAGTATCTCTAGCCCAGGGGACTCACAATACCTGTAGCCAAGGAGTCTCCCAGTATCTGTAGTAGAGGGGTCTCACAGTACCTGTAGCCCAGGGGTCTCACAGTATCTGTAG
This sequence comes from Cherax quadricarinatus, assembly GCF_038502225.1. Classification (NCBI taxonomy): domain Eukaryota; kingdom Metazoa; phylum Arthropoda; class Malacostraca; order Decapoda; family Parastacidae; genus Cherax; species Cherax quadricarinatus. Next base: position 33,412,351 of record NC_091298.1, read on the forward strand.
CAAGGGTGTTTCACAGTACCTGCAGTCCAGGGGCCTCAGTGCTTGTACCCATGGGTTTCACAGTACCTGTAGCCCAGGTCCCCCACAATACCTGTAGTACAAGGGCCTCACAATACCTGTAGCTCAGGAACCTCACAGTACCTGAAGCGCAGGGGGTTCATAGTACATGTAGGCCAGGGGATTCTCAGTACCTGTAGTCCAGGGACCTCGAAGCACCTGTACCCAAGGGTCTCACAGTAGCTGTAGAGAAGATGCCTCACAGTGCCTGTACCAAAGGGTCTCATAGTACCTATAGACCAGAGGCCTCACAGTACCTATAGCTCAGGGGGATCACAGTATCTGTAGCTCGGGTGTCTCACAACCCCCAGTCCAGGGGTCTCACAGTACCTGTATCCAGGAGTTTTACAGTACCTGTAGTCCAGGGCCCTCACAGTATCTGTACCCAAGGGTCTCACAGTATCGGTAGTCAAGGGGCATCACAATGCCTGTAACACAGGGGCCTCACAGTATCTGTAGCCCAGGGGCCTGACAGTGCTTGTATCTAGTGGCCCTCACAGTACCTGTAGCCCATGGGCCTCACAGTATCTGCAGCCCAAGGGTCTCACAATACCTGTAATCAGTATCTGTAGTAGAGTCTCACAGGTAGACCTTCACAGTATCTGTAGTCTGTCGCCCTACAGTTCAGGGGCCTCACAGTACCTGTCCCCAAGGGTCTCACAATCTCTGTAGCCCAGGGGTCTCACAGTATCGGTTGTCAAGGGGCATCAGAGTGCCTGTAACCCAGGGGCCTGACAGTATCTGTAGTCCAGGGGCCTGAAAGTACCGGTATCCAGTGGTCCTCACAGTACATGAAGCAAAGGGGCCTCACAGTATCTGCAGCCCAAATGTCTCACAGTATCTGTAGCCCAGGGGACTCGCAATACATGTAGCCAAGGAGTCTCCCAGTATCTGTAGTAGAGGGGTCTCACAGTGTCTGTAGCCCAAGGGCTTCACAGTACCTGTACCTCAGGGGCCTCACAGTACCTGTAGTCCAGGGGTCTCACAGTATCTGTACCCAAGGATCTCACACTACCTGCAGCCCAGGGGCATCACAGTGCCTGTAAAACAGGGACCTCACAGTATCTGCAGCCCAGGGGCCTCACAGTACCTGTATCCAGTGACCCTCACAGTACCTGTAGCTTAGGGATCTCACAATATCTGTAACCCAGGGGCCTCACACTACATGTAGCCCTGGGGCCTCACAGTACCTTTAGCAAAGGGGCCTCACAGTACATGTAGTCCAAGGGCCTCACAGTGCCTGTAACCCAGCTGCCTAACAGTATTAGTAGTCCAGGGGCCTGACAGTACCTGTTGCTCTGGGGTCTCACATTATCTGTAGCCCATGGGCGTCACAGTATCCGTAGTCCATGGGCCATACATTACCTGTTGCCCAGTGGTCTCACAGTACCTGTACCTCAGGGGCCTCACAGTATCTGTCGCCCAGGGGCCTGACAGTACCTGTAGCCCGAGGACCTCACAGTACCTGCAGCCCTGGGGCCTCACAATATCTGTAGCCCGGGGGCCTCACAGTATCTGTAGTCCAGGGGCCATATAGTACCTATAGCCCAGTGGTCTCACAGTACCTGTACCTCAGGGGCCTCACGGTACCAGTAGACCAGTGGTTTCGCAGTACCTGTATCTCAGGGGCCTCACAGTACCTGTAGCCGAGGAGCCTCACAGTATCTGTAGCCCAGGAGCCTCACAGTATCTCTAGCCCAGGAGCCTCACAGCATCTGTAGCCCAGGCGCCTCACAGTATCTGTAGTCCAAGGGCCTCACAGTACCTGTAGCCCAGTGGTCTCACATTACCTGTTGCTAAGGGGCCTCACAGTATCTGTCGCCTAGGGGCCTCACAGTACCTGTAGCCCAGGAACCTCACAGTACCTGTACCCAGGGGCCTCACAGTACCTGTAGCCCAAGTGCTTCACAGTGTCTGTAGTACTTGGGCTTCAAAATACCTGTAGCCCAGGTGCTTCACAGTACCTGAAGCCCAGGGGGTTCACAATACCTGTTGGTCAGGGGGTTCACAGTCCCTGTAGTCCAGGGGCCTCGAAGTACCTGTACCCAGGGGCCTCACAGTACCTGTAGCCCAGATGAGTCACTACCTGCACCAAAGGGTCCTATAGTACCTATAGTCCAAGGGCCTCACAGTACCTGTAGCCCAAGGGGCTCACAGTATCTGTAGGCCCTGTCTCACAGTACCTGTAGTCCAAGGATCTCACATTACCTGTACCCAGGGTCTCACAGTACCTGTAGTCCAGGGGCCTCACAGTATCTATACAATAGGGTCTCACAATATCTGTAGTCCAGTGGCCCTCACAGTACCTGTAGCCCAAGGGACTCACAATACCTGTAGCCAAGGAGTCTCCCCGTTGGGGAGGGGAACACTGCTTACTCACGATGCATTATTCTAACTGGGTAAAGATCAAACCTGCGAGTGGGACAGTCAACGACTCGTCCGAACTAGCCCTTGCAGCTACTATCAATGGTACTCTGCGAGTCAAGTGCAACGCAATCCACTCTCTCAAGGAAGCTTTTGTGGTCATCTGCACAGATGACTTCGAGGGCGAAAAACTAACCACCACAGAAGCTATCTCCAGTCTCGAACAACGTGGATTCCAAGTCCTAACATCCCCAGCCCTGAAAGCCAAGAGAACTGTGTTTCTCAAGAAGCTCGACAAACTCATCACAATCTAAGAGATCTCGGAAGCCAAATCATCAATCGAAGAAAAAAACACCTGGGCTAAGATAGAACACATCACTAGAATTCCCAATGCTTCCTCCATGCTGAAGGTCACCTTCAGTGACGTCAGCATGGCAACCCGAGCTCTCGAGGAGAGCCTTGCCATCTTCTACTTCCACATCCATCCAACATTCATTGAAGCAGAGAAATTTAAGAACATAAGAAAGAAGGAACACTGCACCAGGCCTACTGACCCAAGGGGAGCAGGTCCATGTTTCCCCCCCGGATTATCCCAATGACCCAACCCCCGGATTATCCCAATGACCCACCCCCCGGATTATCCCAATGACCCACCCCCCGGATTATCCCAATGACGCACCCAGCCTGGTCATCTCCACTCAAGGATGGAGCACTGCGCCAGACCCAGCAGCACAAGCTAGTCAGGTCAACTCACACCCACCCACACCCACTCATGTATTTATCTAACCTATTTTTAAAACTACACAACGTTTTAGCCTCAATAACTGTACTCTGGAGTTTGTTCCACTCATCCACAACTCTATTGCCAAACCAGTGCTTTCCTATATCCTTCCTGAATCTGAATTTTTCCAACTTGAAACCATTGCTGCGAGTCCTGTCTTGGCTGGAAATTTTCAGCACGCTATTTACATTCCCTTTATTTATTCCTGTTTTCCATTTATACACCTCGATCATATCCTCCCTAATTCTACGCCTTTCGAGAGAGTGCAGATTCAAGGCCCTCAGTCTATCCTCATAGGGAAGATTTCTGATACATGGGATCATCTTTGTCATCCTCCTTTGTACGTTTTCCAGAGCATTTATATCCATTCTGTAATACGGTGACCAGAACTGAGCAGCATAGTCTAAATGAGGCCTAACCAAGGATATATAGAGTTGAAGAACAACCTGAGGACTTCTATTATTTATACTTCTATATATGAAGCCAAGAATTCTGTTAGTTTATTGCGAACACTAATGCACTGTTGTATTGGTTTTAGGTTACTGCTAACCAGAACTCCTAAATCCTTTTCACAATCAGTATTAAGATCTACATTATTTAGTTTATAAGTGGCATGGTTATTTAACTGTCCAACATTTAGAACTTTGCATTTGTCAATATTAAGCTGCATCTGCCACTTCTCCGACCATTGCGTCATTCTATTCAAATCATCCTGG